>NC_133316.1:3934845-4146110 GCF_012295235.1 Primulina huaijiensis
GGTCGCGCATATGCGCGAGGTCCTCTGTCCTCGCGATAAGCCTTGCACGCATGTGCGTGCCTCCTCTCGCGCATGTTCGCGTAAAACACTGCCCGATCATTTTTGTACATGCATTGCTATTCCATTTTCAATTCGATGCCTTTTAAATCAGCTCTCGACTTGATCTGACTATAATCACATCAATTTATCGATAATTAATCTCAAATTACCGTAATAAAATTTCAGGCTTTACAAAATGTTTTCAGATTCACATGGTAGCTTGCAAATTGCTGCGCATTTTGTTCCTTGTGTTGACTGTTTTCTTGATTGTGCAGACTATTTCAGGTAATATACAATTATCTTCTTGGATTATTGGTTTATTCGTCGTCCATTAGTTTATTTCTTCTCAATTGTAGGGCAACCACATTCGTGTGTTACAATGCCTCTTATGCCGCTATAGGCGGTCCTCAAAAAAATTCAAAATATATGCTTCAGAGCAAAGAAAGTTCTTGTTATTATATTCAACAAAATGGCCGTTGTTTCTTGAGAGGGAATTATTACAGACATGCTTCTTACGCTTAAATTCAATTTTTCAGAGGGGTTCATCCCCTGATAATTGCACTTTTGAGGGCCTTGGTTTTCTTCAAGAATAAATCCAAGTAAGTTTATTATTATTATATGTTTAATAATTTGTTAGAGGGTGGAATTTAGATGTTTAAAACGCAGGTGATGGATCCTGTGTTTTCCAGTAATCCATGCCAGACATGGCATCTGCCCATCTCCCACCTGCACCTCCACCCCCTTGCATTTTGCCTCTCTCTAAGAATTGCATCTGCATCCGTAACTCTATTTGTAGGGGCATTGAGAATTTATAGATGTTATAAAAATGTAGACATAAACATTAACATCGAGTTAGTATATATGTAAATTTGTTATCAAAACGTAGAATTTGTGAATTATGTTATTTTAATCCATTTTCAATTAAAAAAAAGATTTTATAAATAAGTATTAAAAATGAAATTGAGAGAATGAAGATAGTGGATATGAGATTTTTGGAGTAATTTATGATGCAGAATAATCTGTTCGAATTAATGAAATAATTTGTGGAAAAAGAAGAATACTTATAAATGAGATATTGTTTTTTATTAACATAGTCATTAACTAACAATTGATAACAAATTTACATACATACTTACTCGATGTTAATGTTTACGTCTACATCTATAAATTCTCCATGCCCCTATACACATAGTTACGGATGCAGTTGCGATTACAGCAACTGAGAGCCAAAATGTAAAAGGGGTCGAGGTGGAGGTGGAGGTGGGAGATGGGGCAGTAGGCATGTCTAGCATGGATGACTGGAAAACACAAGATCCATCACCTGCATTTCAAACATCTAAATTCCACCTTCTAACAAATTATTAATAAAATAATAATAATAATAATAATACACTTACCAGGATCTATTCTTGATAGAAAACGGATCCCTCTGAAAATAGAATTATTTTAATCTTTAAAATATGTTGATTTTATATATTTATTAATAATAATCGTGTATCAAAATTAGTAATATAAAGAAATAAACGAAATAAAAGAAAAATGGGCTATCAGATAAAATTTTCTCCTTTAGAGAAGAGGAACCCGTTAAAGTCTCTCCTCACCTGACGCAAACAGGGATCAAATATGGCAAAATGATGCAAAACTGGGTCTTTCTGAAACTAATATTGTTTCAAAACTCGAAATGTTTTCAGATTCACATGGTAGCTTGCAAATTGCTGTGCATTTTGTTCTTTGTGTAGACTGTTTTCTTGATTGTGCAGACTATTTCAGGTAATATACAACTATCTTCTTGGATTATTGGCTTATTCTTCGTCCATTAGTTTAGTACTTCTTAATTGCAGGACAACCACATTGGTGTGTTACAATGCCTCTTATGCCGCTATAGGCGGTCCTCAAAGAACTTCAAACTATATGCTTCAGCGGAAAAGAAAGTTCTTGTTATTATATTCAACAGAATGGCCGCTGTTTCTTAGGAGGGAATTATTATAGACGTGGTTCTTACTTCTTCAATTCAATTTTTCAGAGGGATTCATCCTCTGATAGTTGCACTTTTGGGGGCCTTGGTTTTCTTTCAAGAATAGATCCAAGTAAGTTTATTATTATTATTTGTTTAATAATTTGTTAGATGGTGAAATTTAGATGTTTAAAACGCAGGTGATGGAACCTGTGTTTTTCAGTAATCCATGCCAGGCATGACATCTGCCACTTCTCCCACCTGCACCTCCACCCCCTTCCATTTTTCCTCTCAGTTGTAAGAATTGCAACTGCCATTTATAACTCTGTGTATATGGGCATGGAGAATTTATAGATGTTATCAAAATATAGACGTAAACATTAACATCAAGTTAGTATGTATGTAAATTTGTTATCAAAACGTAGAATTTGTGAATTATGTTATTTTCATCTATTTTGAATAAAAAAAAGGATTCTATAAATAATTATTAAAAACGAAATTGGGATAATGAAGATAGTGGATATGAGCTTTTGGGAGTGATTTATGATGNTACCCCTAGCCTCCTCAACATACTCCTCACCTGCATCGATCAAGTCTAGTGAGTCTAAAGACTCAACACGTATAAACTGGAAGGTAACGAATACTACATAACAAGACCACATGCAACTTTAAAATAGGGAGTACATACATGAAACTTGAACNAACAAATTTAGATGCATACTAACTCGATATTAATGTTTACGTCTACAACTATAAACTCTCCATGCCCCTATACACAAAGTTATGGATGCAGTTGTGATTACAGCAACTGAGACCCAAAATGTAAGGGGGTCGAGGTGGAGGTGGAGGTGGAGGTGGAGGTGGGAGATGGGGTAGTAGCCATGTCTAGCATGGATGACTGGAAAACACAAGATCCATCACCTGCGTTTTAAACATCTAAATTCCACATTTTAACAAATTATTAATAAAATAATAATAATAATACACTTGCTTGGATCTATTCTTGATAGAAAACCACGGCCCCCAACGTGCAATTATCATGAGACGGATCCCTCTGAAAAATTGAATTGAAGACGTACGAACCATTTCTATAATAATTCCCCCCAAGAAACAGCGGTTATTCTTTTGAATATCATAGCAGGAACTTTCTTTGCCGCTGAAGCATATATTTTACAGTTCTTTGAGGACCGCCTGTAGCGGCATATGAGGCATTGTAACACACCGTTGTGGCTACCTTGCAATTGACAAGGAATAATCTAAAGGATGAAGAATAAACCAATAGTCCAAGAATATAATTGTATATTGCCTGAAGTAGTCTGCACAATCAAGAAAACAATCTTCTCAAGGAACAAAATGCACAGCAATTTACTAGCTGCCATGAGAATCTGAAAACATTTCAAGTTTTAAAACAATCTTAGCTTAGGAAAGACCCAGTTTTGCATAATTTTTCCATCTTTGGTCCCTATGGGTTTCAATTGAGGAGAGACTTCAGCTGGTTCCTCTTCTCTAAATGAGAAATTTTATCCGGTAGCTCATTATTCTTTTATTTTGTTTCTTTCTTTATATTACTAATTTTGATACACGGTTATTATTAATAAATATCTAAAATTAATATATTTTAAAGATGAAAATAATTCTATTTTAATCATTATAATATATGTTTAGTTATTTGATTATTTATATAAATTATTTCCGCTTCGTCATTTCAATTTTCAAATTAATAAGTTTTATTGTCAAAATATAATAACTTATACGAGACCCTCTCACTGTCTAATTTTGTGTTACATATCTCAAATTTTACCTGGCTCATAAAAGAATATTACTTTTCACTTCTGAAATAGGTTGTCCGTGAGACCTTTGAGACATATTCTGTTCAAATTTACACTTTTAAAAATCAACAAAGTCGATAAAATTGCAATGTAGCATCAGTGACATTAGATGATATTTTCTGTTGGCTTATTTTTGTGATTTATTTAGTCAAGAAAATTAAAAATATTGATTTATGATTTTGAAGATATGGAGATAATTGAAGAATATTTTTTGGGATATTTGTTGTGATTTGTTAAAAATATAATGGAGATATAGAAAGAATCTAAAAGATATTATTTTGAAGATGTGGTAATATAAGCATTTGAAAATATTTATGTTATCTAGCGATATGATATGGAAGATTTGAAAAGATTTATTTTACTTTAGATATAACCGAGTTCTTCATATATGAGAGTTCTCATACATTGTGAAGATTGTTGAGTGTAGCCTTTAAGGCCAAGGAGAGCCCGATGAGCTTTCATTGTGTGAAGCCCGGGGTCGAAAAGTGCCGGGGGGGTGAAGGTCGGTGCCATGAGGTTGCATGAAAAATGAGCGGCTTCTGGGCGAAGGGAACATGAATGAACCGATCTTACATCGTAAGGAGAGAGATTCCAAAACTGTTCAGGTATGAGACTGTATAGTTGAGGAGAGTATAAAATATTTGATAGGTACTACGCATATCAAGAAGGCGAGTCTTCTTTTAGGTAGCTCATTGCATAAAAACTTCATAGCTAAGCGTGCATGACTTGGGGCAATTCTGGAATGAGTGACCCCTGGAAAGTTTCCTAGGGTGAGTGTGTGTGAGGACATAAGCACGCTGGAAATACTCGTCTCGGTACAGTGAGGATAGTCGTTGAATCTGGGACATTATAGTTGGTATTGGAGCCGACATCTCCTAAAACTATGTGGTTCGGAGACAAACCAAGCGGAAGCTGGTGGACATGTGAGACCTGGGGCCGAAGAGGGCAGGGGGTGATCGCCGGTGCCATGAGGTTGCACGAACAATAAGCGGCTCCTGGCAAGCTTCTAGGCGAAGGGAACATGATTGAACCGATCTTACACCGTAAGTAAAGGGATTCCAAAACTGTTCAAGAATGAGACTACGCAGTTGAGGTGAGCTTAAAAGATTTTATAGGCACTACTCATATCAAGAAGCTGCATCTTCTTTTCAGTAGCTCATCACATAAGTACTCCAAAGTTCAACGTGCTTGACTTAAGGCAATTTTGGGATGGGTGACCCCATGTGAAGTTTCCTAGGGTGCGTGTGAGTGAGGACATAAGCACACTAGAAAGACTCGTCATGGTACAGTGGGGACAGTCGTCGAATTTGAGTGTTACACATTGTCTTTCAGATTGGTTTATTGGTTGTTTCTTGTTGTTTTATGCACTGCATTCATTCATACATTCTCCGGGAGAAGAAAGTGAGTTCTTGGACAAGAGATATTTTCGTGCATAAGGCATATTTTATGTTGTGAGCAAGTCAGGTTGGTTGTGAGCGACATTTGTGGAGAAAAACGCTTACTACTCATTCTATATCGTGACATCTGCTGGTACAAGGTTCTATCAGCACCAGTGTATTCATTATGAGTTTTAAGTTTTTCAATTGATATCGATGCACGTACATTCAAAGTTTCATTGCTACATTCATCGGAAGAGGAAGGTGAGTTCTCGGGAGAGAACGATCTGTGCATCGAAAAGATTTCAAGAAAGAATATTCAAAAGACGAGTGGTGTTCACCAAGTGGAGTCTACTCAACATTCTCAAAGTAAAGATGTCATGAGAAAAAATGATAGTCTTTTATATGGTATAAGTCCTTGTATGATTGTAACATTTTTTAGGTTTAGTAGATTTGGTTGACGTCTAAGTGTGGCCCCATGGATCAAGGTCAGTTAGACCAAACCACATTAAAATTGCTTATGTCTTTTATTTTTCTTTCAGTTTTATTTTTTTATAAATTTGAATAACTATGAAAACTTAGCAAAATAAGAGAAAACCAGACTAAAATGTGGTATCAATGAAGGTTCATTATTTTTATGATGTTGATCCTGAAGTTCGACTTTGAGAGGCTGTGAAATTATGCATGATGAAAGGAGAAAAAAGGCCACTGCGAGCACACATGATGCTATTATGGTAATATATATGACAACAAATCTGTCAAGAACGTCACATAGTTGATATTCAGGCGGAGCATTGATCTAAACTTTATTTTAATAGCTTTTGTCTTTACTTATGTTGCAACATAAATAGTGACAACAATTGTCAATCGCAACAGATAGGGGAGAAAATTGATTGAAAAACATCTCGATTTTTTTTGGTTGATTTGTTTCCAAAAATGAGATAATTATGCTATTGTTAATTTTCTTGGATATTCTTATTTAATTGTTTTGAAAAAAATAAGCCAAAATAGGAGATTTTTAGATTATATTTTTGGTTTGGCTTTATTTTTGTGATTTATTTTTTCAAGAAATTTTAAAATATAGATTAATGATTTTGAAGATATGGAGATAACTAAAGAATATATTTGTTTGGATATTTGTTGTGATTTGTTGAAGATATAATGGAGATATGGAAAGAATATGAAATATATTATTTTGAAGTTATTGAAATATATGAATTTGAAAAGATTTATTTTTCTACATTGGATACTATGGAGTTCTTATTCATCATGAAGACTGTCGAGCATAACGATTAGACTCAAGGAGAGCTCTATGAGCTTTCAATGTCAAATATTCCATATGGTTTGTTTGTTGTTTCTTATTAATTTTATGAATTGCATTCATTCCAACATTAATCAAGATAAAAAGGTGACTTTTCGGGATAGTAATATTTTAATGCAATGACATATTTTGTATTGTGAGCTTGTCAAATTGGTAGCAGGAGACTTTCGTGGAGAAAAACAGCTACGGTTTATTTTTTGTCACGATATCTACTAGGAAAATGTTCTATGAGCACCACTGTATTCATTTCGAGTTCAAGTTTTACAATTGAAAGTGGTGTAAACACATTCAAAGCTTCTTTAGTTAATTATCCGGGAGAGGAATGTGAGTTCTCGGAAAAGAACGGTCTATGCATCAAAGGGATTTTGAGAATGTGAGTTCTCGGAAAAGAACAGTCTATGCATCAAAGGGATTTTG
This sequence comes from Primulina huaijiensis, assembly GCF_012295235.1. Classification (NCBI taxonomy): domain Eukaryota; kingdom Viridiplantae; phylum Streptophyta; class Magnoliopsida; order Lamiales; family Gesneriaceae; genus Primulina; species Primulina huaijiensis. Next base: position 3,941,782 of record NC_133316.1, read on the forward strand.
AGAATGTTGATTCAAAAGAAGAGTAATGCTCACCAAGTAGAGTCAGCTCAACGTGTTTATCAGAAAGGAATCGTGAGAAAAGAGGAGTCTTTGATAGGGTATAAGTCATTGCATGATTGTAACGTTTTTTAGGTTTACTGGATTAGCTTGATTTCTTGGCATGGCCTCGTAGATGTAAGCTGTTGGGACCGAAACACGTAAAAATTGTTCGTATCTTTTATTTGCTTTCTTTTTTATTTTCTATGAATTGGGCTAACTATGAAAACTTTGCATAATAAAATAAAACTTGATCAACAAGTGATATAAAAAAAGATTCATTATCTTTACGATATTGATCCCAAATTTCGGTTTTGAAGGGAAGTGACATCATGCGTAATGGAAAAAGGGCCACTGTGAGTGCACATGATGCAATGATTGTAAATATCTGACAAAGAATCTGTCAAGAACATCACATGGTAGATATTCGATAGGAGCATTGAATTAGGATCTAAATTTTATGTTCACAGGTTTGTCTTTACTTGTGTTGCAACAAAATTAGTGACAACAAATTTTAGATGCAACAGATAGGGGGAAAACTGATTGAAACATCTTAGGTTGATTTCTAAACTTTGGTTGGTTTGTTTTAGAATTGGTCGAATTATGCAATTATTAATTTTTTTGAATATTTTGATTTCATTATTTGGACAAAAATAAGCCAAAAAGGGGTAGATTGTTAGACGACATTTTTTGTTAGCTTAAGTTTTGTGATTTATTTTGTGATTAAAAATAATGATTTATTCTTTGGAATATATGAAGATAATTGAAGAATATATTTGTTTGGATATTTGTTGAAGATATAATTGAGATATGGAAAGAACCTGAAAATAATATTTTGAAGATATGGAAAAATATGCATTTGAAAAGATTTATTTTATCTTGTGAGATATGATGCAAAACATGAAAAGATTTATTCTATTTTGGATACTATGGAGTTCCCTGTATATTAGAGTTCTCATTCATTATGAATATTTCTGAGTGTCCATTATGGCCAAGGAGAGGCCGATGAGAGTTCATTTTCAAATATTTCAAAATGGATTTTTGATTGTTTCTTGTCATTTTTATGCATTGCATTCAGTCATATATTCTTTGGGAGAAGGTGAGTTTTCGGGATAGCGATATTATAATGCATAGGACATATTTTATGTTGCGAGCTTGTCAGGTTGGTTGTTGAGGACATTTAGTGTTCATTCTGTGTCGTGACATCTGTCGGGACAATATAATGTTCTATCAGCACCAATGTATTCATTATGAGTTTGCGTTTTTCAATTAACAGTGGTGCACACATTTTTAAGGCGATGGTTCGATCTATTAAACAATCATTTGTTTTGGCAATCTCTCTGAGTCATCTGCTTGAAGATGCAGTCGTTTCTTTGAGTGAATAACAAACTCTAGGCAAAATAAGATTGTTGGATGCATCGTCAAACTTCACTCTTAGACCCAAATGTCTCACTACAAAACTGACCTTTAGTCAACATTGAATTCAAGAAGGAAATCCTAGAGGAGAAGGAACCCAAGACGCCCTCCAAAACTGGGACTCTCAAAGTCAAATTCGACCAGTCTAAAGCTCTCAAGCCTAACACCAAGAGGAAGTTAATCACTCATGAGAATGTTTCAGATAATACACCATCTCCTCCAGTCGTCAAGAAGTCTAGGACAACAAAAACTAAGCCATTTTCAACATCGAGCAAGCTAGCACCACTGTCTGCTGAGAAAAAAGAGAAGAAGAAGACCGAGGTACAGGAAACAGATCCACTGTTGCCCAAAACTAATGCAAAGGCAACTACTGCTAAGGAAACTGACAAGGAAGTTTCTGCTAAGCCTGCAGAAAATTTGACTTCGGTTGGGATAGCTGCCACTCTGCAAGAAGTTGCTCCACCCACCATTCTACCAGCAACAAGGCCTAAGGGCATGGTAATCGGGGATCACATTCATTAGACTAGGTCTGGATTGGACTCTAGTTTCTTTTGTAAAGAGACAGAAGGAAAAGGGAAAGGAAAGATTGCCGAAACTGAGGATTCCACTCTGCAGTACAAACTCATATTGATTTATTAATGGATGGAGTGAATGAGTACACTGATACCAAAACTGAAATATTTGATGAATGGCATAGGTTTAGGATAGTCACTCCTGCTCAAAAACTTAAGAAGAGCGAGACTTTGAAGAAATTCATTGCTCTTTTGAAGGTTGTGAAAGCAGTGACAATGGCTCATGCGTTGGAAATGAGAGAATATTTTTTCGATTTGATGAGAATCAAGAAACTGACATTGATTTGTGGAAATGAAGAAGAATTATGACCCGACCTTTCCAACTGCTCACGATGGCAGAACAACATTTACTCAGTTGGATGTGGATTTAACCTCCTTACAAGTAAAATTCTGGGAGATGGACCAACGGTTATTCATACATGTTGTAAGACGGTCTCACGTGTCGTATTTTGTGAAACGGATCTCTTATTTGGGTCATCCATGAAAAAGTATTACTTTTTATGCTAAGAATATTACTTTTTATTGTAAATATCGGTAGGATTGACCCGTCTCACAGATAAAGATTCGTGAGACCGTCTTATAAGAGACCTACTTTTTGAGATATAATTCTTCGACCTGATAAATTGATATCAAATTAGTTTAAGCGTATATTTGAGATTTATCCTAACTTCCTTGATTAGTGGACTTATTGAGATTATTTGGAGCGAGAAATTAGTTAAATAAATTGTATGGTTTGAAATTTTGAAAATTTAATCAATTGGTTGGACATTTCGAGTTATAATCACCAAGTAGAGTCAGCTCAACGTGTTTATCAGAAAAGAATCGTGAGAAAAGAGGAGTCTTTGATAGGGTATAAGTCATTGCATGATTGTAACGTTTTTTAGGTTTACTGGATTAGCTTGATTTCTTGGCATGGCCTCGTAGATGTAAGATGTTTGGACGGAAACACATAAAAATTGTTCGTATCTTTTATTTGCTTTCTGTTTTATTTTCTATGAATTGGGCTAACTATGAAAATTTTGCATAATAAAATAAAACCTGATAAACAAGTGATATAAAAAAAGATTCATTATCTTTATGATATTGATCCCAAATTTCGATGTTGAAGGGAAGTGACATCATGCGTAATGGAAAAAGGGCCACTGTGAGTACACATGATGCAATGATTGTAAATATGTGACAAAGAATCTGTCAAGAACATCACAAGGTTGATATTCAATAGGAGCATTGAATTAGGATCTAAATTTTATGTTCACAGGTTTGTCTTTACTTGTGTTGCAACAAAATTAGTGACAACAAATTTTAGATGCAACAGATAGGGAGAAAACTGATTGAAACGTCTTAGGTTGATTTCTAAACTTTGGTTGGTTTGTTTTATAATTGGTCGAATTATGCAATTATTAATTTTTTAGAATATTTTGATTTCATTATTTGGACAAAAATAAACCAAAAGGGGGGTTAGATTGTTAGACGACGTTTTTTGTTCGCTTAAATTTTGTGATTAAAAATAATTATTTATTTTTTGGAATATATGAGGAGAATTGAAGAATATATTTGCTTGGATATTTGTTGAAGATATAATCGAGATATGAAAGAACCTGAAAATAATATTTTGAAGATATGGAAAGATATGCATTTGAAAAGATTTATTTTATCTTGTGAGATATGATGCAAAACATGAAAAGATTTCTTCTATTTTGGATACTATGGAGTTCCCTATATATTAGAGTTCTCATTCATTATGAATGTTTTTGATTGTCCATTATGGCCAAGGTGAGGCCGATGAGAGTTCATTTTAAAATATTTCAAATTGGTTTTTTGATTTTTTTTCTTGTCATTTTTATGCATTACATTCAGTCATATATTCTTTGGGAGAAGGAGCGATTAGGTTTAAAAGATAAAGGATTTCTAAACATCTATCAACCAATTTTTTGGAAATTCTGTTTCTGATAATGGAACACCATTATGAATACATTTAACATATATCTATCTATTCCAGTCCTGTAAACCCCAAAGATTTGGAACCAAAAGCGGTTAGCGGTGACCATGGAATAAGTTTCTTCAGCCAATTAAGATTAAGAAGTATCCTGATAACCTCATCTTTCCTGGTCAGGTCAATAAAGTCATGAAATATTTCGATTTTTTTTTTCTAAAAAATAAAATGGATTTACCTGGAATTGGGTTCAAGCTTTCCCCAGCCCCTTTTCATCAATGGACTCCAGACGTATACGAAGGAGTGCGGTTCGTTCGAGAAATTCCTACCTCTCTATCTATCTCTGAGATGTTTGGATTTTTCAAAACTCCATGGACATGCAGAAGAGAAATGCTATCCCCACTCGGACCAAGACAGAACTTTGACTTGTTCAAATTACAATTAAGGTGAAGCAGGGTCAGGAACGACGAATCTCTTTTTGATAAACAGACCCATTTTTCAAGTTCATTATTACGGGTAGTTCCTACAAAGGATCTGACTAATGACGTATACAATACTTGAATTCTCGATGTCGATGATACATAGTTGGTTCTCATCCTTCAGAGACTACGAGTGTAATAGGAGCATCCGTCGACAAAAAGATCACCCTAAGATGATCATTTCATGGCTATTGAGAACAAATTAAACCAGATGGTTCTATTTCTCGATCTTTCTGACTTGCTCCTACGGAACCAAGGTCGTAAAGATTGAAAAAATCAGTAATTCACAACCACTGATGAAGGATTCCTCGAAAAGTTAAGGATTATTAATCTTTTTAGGAAATCGAATGGATTCGGTCTTATACATACGAGAGGAAGGTAATCAAAAAAGAAAGAAGATGAGTTCTACTACACGTTTCGCTTTTCTTGAGCGAATTTGATGATCTTTTCGGGATAGCGATATTATAATGCATAGGACATATTTTATGTTGTGAACTTGTCAGGTTGGTTGTTGACGACATTTAGTGTTCATTCTGTGTCGTGACATCTGCTGGGACAATATAATGTTCTATCAGCACCAATGTATTCATTATGAGTTTGAGTTTTTCAATTAACAGTGGTGCACACACATTTTGAAGGCGATGGTTCGGTCTATTAAACAATCATTTGGTTTGGCGATCCCTCTAAGTCACCTGCTTGAAGATGATGTCATTTCTTTGAGTGAATCACAAACTCTACGCAAAATAAGATTGTTGGATGCATCGTCAAACTTCACTCTTAGACCCAAATGTCTCACTACAAAACTGACCTTAGGTCAACATTGAATTCAAGAAGGAAATCCTAGAAGAGAAAGAATCCAAGATGCCCTCCAAAACTGGGACTCTCAAAGTCAAATCGGCCAGTCTAAAGCTCTCAAGCCTAAGACCAAGAGGAAGTTAATCACTCATGAGAATGTTTCAGATAATACACCATCTCCTCCAGTAGTCAAGAAGTCTAGGACAAAAAAAACTAAGTCAGTTTAACCATCGAGCAAGCTAGCACCACTGTCTGTTGAGAAAAAGGAGAAGAAGAAGACCGAGTAAAGGAAACCGATCCACTGTTGCCCAAAACTAATGCAAAGGCAGCTACTGCTAAGGAAACTGACAAGTAAGTTTCTGCTAAGCCTGCATAAAATTTGACCTCGGTTGGGATAACTGCCACTCTGCAAGAAGTTGCTCCACCCACCATTTTACCAGCAACAAGGCCTAAGGGCATGGTAATCGGGGATCCCATTCATTAGACTACGTCTGGATTGGACTCTAGTTTCTTTTGTAAAGAGACAGAAGGAAAAGAGAAAGGAAATATGGCCGAAACTGAGGATTCCACTTTGCAGTACAAAATCATATTGATTTATTAATGGATGGAGTGAATGAGTACACTGATACCAAAACTGAAATATTTGATGAATGGCATAGGTTTAGGATAGTCACTCCTGCTCAAAAACTTAAGAAGAGTGAGACTTTGAAGAAATTCATTGCTCTTTTGAAGGTTGTGAAAGCAGTGACAATGGCTCATGCGTTGGAAATGAGAGAATATTTTTTCGATTTGATGAGAATCAAGAAACTGACATTGATTTGTGGAAATGAAGAAGAATTATGACCCGACCTTTCCAACTGCTCACGATGGCAGAGCAACATTTACTCAGTTGGATGTGGATTTAACCTCCTTACAAGTAAAATTCTGGGAGATGGACCAACGGTTATTCATACATGTTGTAAGACGGTCTCACGTGTCGTATTTTGTGAGACGTATCTCTTATTTGGGTCATCCATGAAAAAGTATTACTTTTATGCTAAGAGTATTACTTTTTATTGTAAATATCGGTAGGATTGACCCGTCTCACAGATAAAGATTCGTGAGACCGTCTCACAAGAGACCTACTCTTTGAGATATAATTCTTCGACCCTATAAATTGGTATCAAATTAGTTTGAGTGTATATTTGAGATTTATCCTAATTTCCTTGATTAGTGGAGTTATTGAGATTATTTGGAGAGAGAAATTGGTTAAATATATAAATTGTATGGTTTGAAATTTTGAAAATTTAATCAATTGGTTGGACATTTTGAGTTATAATCGTTTATTGCGATTTTTGGTTATATTATGAGTGGATTTGTGAATTGTCGGAAATATTATGCGATTTAGTGAATTATTGAGAATATTGAGACTATGTTTTAATATTTAATTCATTAAGTTGGATTTTAGTAAAATAAATTCAAATTTAGCAATTTTGAGAATTAGTTGGATTGTTTTAGCTTAATGGTGAAATGTGGAATTATTCGGCTTATTTTAACGTTTTAGGTCGAGGGTATTAATGTGTTCGTTGTTCAAAAATTGGGATAAGTATGTTATGGTTCGGTAACTTACAACAGTAATAATAAATTATGTTTTACTAGTATTTAATTGTTTATGTGCTTTATATGAATTATGTGATTTAAATGCCTCATTGATTTATATGTCCATTTATTTGACATATTTTATAACAGTTAGTATAAGACATGATATTATGACATACATGTTAAGTCATATCGTTCTTGTTACTCGTTTCTCATGTTCTATTGTATTCCTGGCACATGAAACTATTATTTCAAAATCAGTTGGTGGCTTTTTAGTCAATTTATCTCTGAGACCGAAATTATGATTGTCTATTTCTTGATGAAATTTCTATTGATATACACTTGAAATCTTGACATTATACGTTGTTCGTTTTGTGCCTTCCTGTTGCATCGTTATCAGATTTTGGAGCTTATGATTGAGGTTGGATTGTGTTGGTTGATCAGTTTGAAGTCTCCGAGATAGTATACATATTGTATTAGAGTCTTATTTAGTTTATGTTGTATTTTATTTTCTGGGGAGATGCTGCGTATGTATTATTATCTGGAGTTAATCTTGTATGTTTGAGTTTAGTTTATATTTTGTTCAGCCTTGTCAGCTTTATTTGAACTGTTATTTGGTTTATGAATACCGCAGCGTCGTCATTGAGTAATTTCTTTTACATGTATTTTAATTTTTTTGGTATGTACTATTTATGGGGAGGTCACGACGAAATTTTTATAGGCTCGAGGTCCATTTTAAAGTATTTTTAAATCATTTTATTGGAACATTTCAAGTTCGCAATCTTGATTTTGATGTTAACAAAACTTGTCATTTTGTTTCTAATGATTTATCGAAGTGCACAGGTAACTGGAACTGATCAGGATTCAAACTGATCAGTTAATCGAGCCTTAACTGAAACTATCGAGAAGCTAACTGAAAGCACCGACTGACTGATCAAACCGAACCAGTCCAACTGATGTATCAAGAACAGTTCCACTAAATGTTCAGTTGATAGGCAGTTCAGCAGAAGACCTTCGGAAGCCCGGCAGCTGATGAAGAACTCAACTGATGAAGAGCCCAACTGACCAGTTCAACTGAATCAGTGAAACTAGCTCAGCTGACGAGCCAACTGATTTCACCAAACCAGTTCAACTGATCAGTCAGCGCATCAGTTAGGAATCAATCAGTTTGCAGAACACGACAAGCTTACTCAATGGAATCCATCTACGCAAAACGATATAAAATCAATTGTACTATCAATAGTACAATAATGGACGTTGCAGCAAAGTTTAAAGACAAAATGTTGCAGAAGAGCTGTCGGAAAAGTCGAGACACAAAGTTCAAGGAACGCATTCAATCTGCAACGATCACATGTGATGAGTCTTGGTGTACGGTCATCTTGCTGCTATAAATACAGACCAAGACCATCAGCAATATATATATGTGTGGAAAAGAAAGGGAACGATTATTGCTTATCAGCTTACAAGAAGCAATCAGTCCGGAAGGAATACTCAAGTCATATCAGCTTAGTTTAGAAGCTCACTTCCCTTAGTGTATGAGAACACCTTCCTGGTGTATTCATTGTTCAGTTTTCACACACACGCACACACACCACCACTCAAATACAATCTTGCACAAAGACAATAAACTTGTGTATGTAGTCTTCGACACACAGATGATAAAGAAGTGTTTACTGAAAGGTGCTGCCTTCAGTTTTGGCTAGGAGTTCAGATTAGGCAGTAGTGTAAGTCGTAAGCTGAGTGGGTTTGTAAAAAAGTGTTGTATATATCAAAGTCTTCTAGTGTATCCTACCCGATGAGGTAGAAGGGGTGACGTAAGAGCAGTTGAAATCTCCGAACATCCATAAACATATCTTGTGTATTTAACTGATTAACTTTTGTTTTCAAACTGATTTTTTCAGTTCAAGGTGTTTTCAGTTCAGTTCTAACCATAACTGAATTGATATATCTCAGAACTGATCCCATGCTTTTCAGTTATTCAGTTTTACATAAGTTAAAAGGCTTTCAAATATAACTGCTTTCTTCACGAAGGATTACTTCGAGTTTCTTCCGCTTGGTGTTTAACAAAACTCGATTTAATGCATCTGTGTTAACATTCTTAGAACACAAGCTATCGCAGCTTATGGAGAATATTGTGTTTGAAGTACCTTTGAAGGTACCAGCACACGATCCTTCACATTTTCCGCTGTAACTTTAAATAATCAATATTATTTGATAATTAATTATAATGGCAATAACTAAGTCTCACAACATCAACAATAATTACTAAATCCACAAGATTCTTTTGTTTTCATTTTTACTTCATAAAGTTAAACATCTATGTTTTATATGATTATGTGTAATTTATCCTACTCATATGAGGTAGAATATGTTTCTTGTGAGACAAGTCAACTTTGTCCGTATTTACAATAAAAAGTAATATTTTTAAAATAAAAAACAAGACTTTTTTATGAGTGACCCAAATAGAATATCTGTATCATAAAATTGACTGGTAATATATTCTCATAAGTGTTTTTGTGTACGAGATAATACTACATGTTTGAGGTAAAAGATGAAACATTAGTTGGTTACACGTTTTTGTTTATCTAATGTTGACTCAAATTATATAAATGATTAGAGTTATAAGAAATTATATTATCTATATATTAATCACATATATATATTATACATTATTCATCTTATGAAGAACTTGCAAAATGTAAAAATATATCTTAATATACATTTATTTATTTGAAATAAATATAGAGGGAGGGGACTATTAAATTTGTAAAATCTTATATCAAAGTAATCCATAAATAGTATGTCACGTGGTGGATTACACCGAATAAATATCCGTGGAAGGTGAGATCAATTAGGCCACAAGCCCAGTTTTTTACGGAGTTATTTAAAAAAATGATACATCTCTTGTGATACAATCCCATGAATCTTTATCTGTAAGATATCCATCCTATCATATTCATAATAAAAAATAATTCTTTTACCATTAAAAAAAAACACATCTATAAAAATCCATCAGAGCTACGTAGAGTCTCGAAAAGTCGACGCCGGTTTGCTGAATAAATTCATTTTCAAATTCTCCAGCTTCTTCATCAGACAGCTCATCGAGAACACAAAAATGGCGAGACTGTGGATCTGCTCAGTATTCGCTTTGATTTTGTGCCTGTTTGCTCATGCGTTTGCCGACGATGTCGTGGTGTTGACCGAGGACAACTTCGAGAAAGAGGTTGGCCAAAATCGAGGAGCTCTCGTTGAGTTCTACGCCCCCTGGTATGGAATGTTTCTGATTCTCTATTTTTAGTTCCTGATGATTCTGATTTGTGATTTAGTGTTTAAGATTTTGCATTCGACTAATTGGTGGTTTGAGTTTTGTGGAATGTGGTGGAAATATTTTTTTTGGAGTTTGATCCGTTGATCTAGATCTTAGGTTGATCGGGATTTCATACCAGTCACCTTGTATTCGGTGCAAAACGAGATTTTTATTTTTCATTTTCAATGGTAAATTGCTATTCTTTGAATCGATGAGAGCTGTAAGAAGTTAACTCTTTGATGAATATAGGGAGTAAACTGCTTTTTTTGGTTGTGAAATTTTCATGAAGTCATTCGGAATCCTCGCTGCTACCGCAGCTATGGTTTTTAGAATGTGTGATCCTTTCTTTTCAGGTGTGGACACTGTAAAAAGCTTGCTCCCGAGTATGAAAACCTTGGCGCGAGTTTCAAGAAGGCCAAATCAGTTTTGATTGGCAAGGTTACGTTTCTTCATTTAATCTGCGTCTTAATATTGGTTTTGTTACCCATCTTAAGAAATTTAAAACTCATAGTTTGTCTTTAATTCATCTAGAGCATCTAGAGTTTATCGCCATGACTTCTGAGAATGTCACAGTGATTCAGTCAAACGTTCCCTCTCATTTAAGGAGCAACTATTTGGTGACCACCTATGATATAATTTGGCACTCATTTGATTCTTCTTTAGGATCTGGATTCAATTAAGTATGAGAGTTTTATGATATAATGTGGCACTCATTTGATTCTTCTTTAGGATCAAGATTCAATGAAGTATGAGAGGAGATTATACGCATTTCTTTTTTTATTTGTTTGGTTGGTGTCTTAATCTTTGCTAAATAATTGTATTGCAGGTTGATTGTGATGAGCACAAAAGTCTTTGCAGTAAATATGGGGTTTCTGGCTATCCCACCATCCAATGGTTTCCCAAGGGTTCTTTGGAGCCAAAAAAGTGAGTTTTTGTGCTTAGCTCGAAACTGTTAGATTATATTGTTTACCGGTTGTGCACTCCTAATAAATAAATGTCCTGCTTCTTAGGTATGAAGGTGAACGTAGTGCAGAAGCCCTTACCGAATTTGTAAACAGTGAAGGAGGTAAAAATTTTTGGTGGTTACATACTATATCACCCATCACTAACTTTGAATCATGTTTGATAAAACACGTGCTCTGTTTTTTTACCTTGCTAAAGGCTCTACTTTATTTTTTTAACAGTTTATTGTTGAAGTTGGCATTCTTACATAGTGGCTGACGATACATGTTTCACACGAATGGATGCCCCGATTTCAGTCCAAAATAAAAATATATCTTGCTTTGTTTATGCGAAATAAAAGCATGCTTGATGCCTATGGCCATTACTTGGCTACTTATGGATCATTTAATATCATTAAGATTCATTCTTACATTGTTCTTTATACATTATTTTCTCAAATGCTTGTGTTGTGTTCTCAGGGACAAATGTTAAGATTGCTAAAATCCCTTCGAGTGTAGTGGTTATAACTCCCGACAACTTCGATGAAATCGTACTTGATGAGAAAAAAGATGTCCTTGTGGAGTTTTATGCACCCTGGTAAGTGTTATTCCTGAAAACCAGGGTAAGATGGGTCGATATTAGGCACTTGTAATAACTTTCATAGTCTTCCGTTGGCATGATGGTGTTAAGTCATTTAAACGTGCTCTTAATTTCTGATAAATTATTTTCTTTTCCAGGTGTGGTCATTGCAAGAACCTTGCTCCTGTAAGTTCATTCTCGACTCATTAAGGAATCAAATGTCCTGTGGAGGCATGTATTTGAAATCCACAACATTTTCTGCTTTTTACATGTAGACTTACGAAAAGGTTGCAAAAGCATTCGACGCAGAAGAAGATGTTGTGATTGCCAATGTCGATGCTGATAATCACAAGGATCTTGCTGAGAAGTAAGACTCAAACTAATGTGTTACCCCGCCTTTTACTTCTTTTTTTGTCTTATCAACCATATATTAAAGATAATTTCAGTCTAGATAACCATGGGTGTCCTGCTAAGCAGGTATGGCGTGAGTGGTTTTCCTACCCTGAAGTTCTTCCCGAAGAACAAGAAGGCTGGTGAAGATTATGATGGTGGCAGAGATTTAGATGACTTTGTTAACTTCATCAATGAGAAGTGTGGAACTAGCCGAAATGGTAAAGGACAATTGACTTCTAAGGTTAGTAGCAAATTTAGAGGCATTTCCATCTCTGGTATTTCATGTTAATTCTTCTTGGTTTTTTCGTCTTTTAGGCCGGTGTTGTTGAGACCCTAAATAGCTTAGTGAAGGAATTTATAAGTGCAACAAATGAGGATAAAAAGGCTTTATTCGACCGGATAGAAGAGGAAGCTGAAAAACTTACCGGGTCTACTGCAAGGTTGTCTCTATGAAGGAATTTCTTACAAAACATATGAATACATGATGCAATGCCTCTTTTTGTCCAAATTTGTGCCTGGGGCTTCTCTTTCCTTGGGAAGGAAAGCTTGTAGTAATTTCATCACTCATTAATAAATTCACAACATATGTTCATATATAGTAGGGGTGCATTTTTTCACATTCTTCTCCATAATTTTCTCAGATACGGGAAGATATACGTGAAAGCTGCCAAGAGTTGCTTGGACAAAGGTGCTGATTACGCCAAAAAAGAAGTTCAGCGGCTAGAACGCATGCTAGCCAAGGTAAATTTTTGGTAGCTCTTTAATCTATACCTGCCATTGTATATCTTGAATTTCGTCTCGACTTTCTCAGAACCACGACTAAAAACTGTTAACCAGTTATCCTGCTCCCTCCCTTCCTCAGTAAATTCCTTAATATCGTTGCATATATAACTGTACTGCTTCATTATGACCATGGGTTTCACTTTTGTCATACTGCATTTGGATTAGATCATTTCATTTGTGGTATTAAATTTGTCATGGTCATTTTTGTAGGGAGGTAAAACATAGTATACCTGTGGTTCCAATTATTTCAGTTCATCCCTTCTCGAAAATGTCATTTTGTTTCTTTACTTAAAAAAAGAAGAAAACTATCATTTTGTTTCATCATATTATAACACAATTTATTGTATGTCAAAACTTTTGAAAATGATGTTTTAATAAAAAATTAATTTTTGGGAAACACTTGCATGATTATACTGTTTTCTTTGAAAAAGAAAGCCAGAATATGCATTATCTTTAATATATTTTCAAAAAAACTCATTTTAAAACAAATACATAGAAACACTGGAAATTGAGATCCAAACTTACATGATTTTAGTATTTTACTGTTTTAGGAATTAAAATTTGTGAGGGACAAAACAATCTTAGATAATGTGATGGGATTTTTCTCTCATACGCCTACTGTGCTTTCTTTATGATGCGGTAAAATGTTTGTTAGTTTTTGGATCGCCAACTTGGAATGTCAACTTTCATTAATACGCGAGACTCACATGATTTAATAATGTTGAGTTATGAAGAGAATTATTCTCGATGTATCACACACTAACTAGTTATGACGGATGTTTAATGCAGTCTATCAGCCCAGCCAAAGCGGATGAGTTCACACTAAAGAGGAATATCATGTCCACATTTGCCTCAGACCACTGAGGGATTCTTTGCACACGTTTCTCTCACACATTCTCACAGCCGGAGTGATCTCCTTTCTTTTAACTGTTACCGCCGAAGGACATTAGTACCGCTGAGACTCCATTTTGACTAATTATTGCAAGAAAACTTAATTTATTCGAGGAGATGATTTTCTATGCGTTTAATTAAAGGTTCCAAAAAGTTTGATGGTCAAGTTGCGAGCTTTATAAAATTAAATATGTTTGATATGAGTTTAAGCATTAATAAGTGTTTTTTAATATTTAATGCGATTTCAATTATTTTTTAGTCAAACTATAAATAAAATAATTGAAATAACATAAATTTAATTTTAAATGAATAAAATGTAATTGGAACCATCATCTTCTGCACTTTCCATCAAGCCATATTTTGAATATTTTTAAGACATTTCGATGGGTTTTATCATGTTCTATATTTTTGGCATGTATAACATCGTCTTCTACATTGTTTAGTTTGCTTCTTGGTGCTCAAATTTAATGAATATTATTGGTACAATTTTTTTCATTTTTTTGTTTCATTGTTTGTAATGGCAACATTGTTTTTCTTTTTCAGCTTACTGTTGTGTAAGTTTGCTTATAATGACTCTTTCTTTTAAAAAAAATAAATTAAATAATGTTTCAATCTATAATTTGAATGTTGTATAAGGATTTATTATACTTGTAAAACAATTGATATATTCATTTATAATTAGTCTAGTGAAAAAGAAGACATGTTTTTGTTTCTTGTTTTTAGTTGTAAAAGGAAAGCACAACTATTTAATATTTACACCATTATCAAATTTTATCATCATATTCTTGGACTGATCTTTTACAAGATCAAAGAAAAAAAGAAAAAAAAATCTTCATCTAAAGCATATATCAAATTCAGTATTGCTCACTCACATAAGTAAACCATTGAAATAAAAGAACCGACACATTCAGAGACAAAAAATATTATAGCAACAAACAACAATTATATATAAACATTGAATTCAAAAGAAAACAATACATTAAAGAACAATATATATAACCTCCTCCAGTACAACATTTGCGATCACCTAAAGTTTTCAAACAAACTAAATGCACTAAACTCGTCTAGCGTTGCCATTTTCGACTAACACTGACCATCGTCACTCAATCTCAGCTGTTGTAATTTTTATCTAATCTATTTTCAACTTTCCTATATTATCTTTGTGAGATAGAACTGGAAGATTCACACGAACTTTTTTTGGATTAGCCTTGATTGAATGAAATGCACCAAACTGGTCTACCGAACGAGGATTATTGTCGATAAAAAATCCTGCAAGAACACCAAAGAGATTAACATACGTTAAATCACGTTGTGAAATAATAAAAGTAACGTGTTTATCAAACATTTACAAAAGCATAAGGTATATATTCTGGTTCCGTTGGAATACATTCACTCGAACATCTATCTTGCAATATTTTAAACCATAATGATACAAAATGATCAGGTAACTTTTTAACAATCATCTTTCTGCTGTAAAATCGAGAGCTGCATATCAACCTCTAAACAATTTGATTTAACACAATTAGAGCTAAAAATAGAACCACATCTAATGAGGAGAAATATCAGGGATTTGAGATTTCAGAAGAAATATTTTGAATTGGTACTATGAACCATGACTCGCCGCTACTCAGAAATTGTTGCCGTGAGGAGAAATTTCAATCTTAATGTTTAGATCTACAATAGCTTTGAAATCTGATTGCCCGAAATGTCAAAACAAAAAAAATAACTACAAAAAAAAAAGAGTTTTTCTTTCAAATGAGAACCCATTTCTTACTTTAAAAAATGGAGAACCTCGAACGGCAGCGGTGGAACTACGTCGTTCATCGGCAATGGGTCTGTGACGAGAGAACGATAGATATAGAAACTTTTGTGAGACAATTGAAAACTTTTAATTCTTATATCTTTGGTCAAACCATAGTTGGGTTAAGAGACCTACAACCGACATGGATTCAGAAATTTTTTTTAAAAAAAAGAAATGCCACATGTCAGAAAATAAGTGGATTCAGGCACTACCATTACTGGTAGGGTCGAGCTTACCTGGTTGTGGATCCATGACTTTCACGATTTATCCTGAGGAGATGACTCCAAGTCAACGTGGAGGTTCTAGTAGCGGTGGGGGTTCTATGGAAACTATGAGATAAGAAACTCAAAAATTGAGGGAGGATTTAGCAGCAGCAAATGCATGGTTTGACGTACTAGAGATGGAAATCCACAAGTCCAAGAAAGAGAACGAGTTGTCGAGGACTCGAATGTCCTCTTTGGAAGAGCAAGTATGTCTAAGACCATCATACGAGTGTAGATCCTTACATGGACGCGGTTACTCACAGCATTATATCGAGTCATCACATGGCTTGGGCTAAGACGATGATGATGACGACGATGATGGACACGAGGATGGTGATGGCAACGATCACGACGGTTACGACAATGACGAGACATAGGCATCTTAAGATTTTATTATATTTTGTTGATGATATTTATTATAAATTTTATTTTAAATATCAGTTGAATTTGATTTTTTTATATACAATATCAATCGGATTCAGTTGGATAAATATTAGTTTAACGTACTTTTTTGGATCAATTTTAATTTAATTTATTATGTTTGATTAATATTCAAAAACATTATAAAAAAATTTCAAAAAAAAAATATTGATACATACAATTATAAATATAAAAAATTTTATTCATTATTTAAAATTTAAATATTATAATTTCAAAAATATTATTTAAAATAATTAAATTAGCGACAGAATGTCTCAAACGTCGCTAATGATCAACGACGACGGGTATAGTGACGACGGTAAAAACCGTCGCTAACAGAATTAGCTGCGGTTTTAGTAACGGATTTGACCATCACAAACCTGTTTTTTTTTTTTTTTTTTTTTAATTACGAGCAGACGTCCTGAAGCACATTGTGAACAAAAGGCCTTTGTGTACAATGGCATGTTCTGCCAATATATAGAATTACGTTTATTTGTTTGTTTGTTATTATTGTTTTTATTATTATTATTATTATCGTAATTGGGGGAGGGATGCTTTCGTTATCTCTAGGATTCGAATTCCTAGCCTCCCATCACAGAAAATTTGATTATGCCACGGAGCGAAGAGCCAAGACGATTTACCTTGCTTTTATTTATTTATTTATTTTTTGGTGTAAGGAAATATGAATTTGTGTCTAATTTTGAAGTCCTTTAGATCATAGTAGGATCAAATATTTTATTTTTACATAATTTTGGCTACGTTGTTCAAGATATTTTTATAATATTCAATTGTGTGAATTTAATTAAATATATATTAATATATGACATGTATGTTGTCAAATAATAATTATATTTTCATGATCAAGAATAAATATAATTTTCATTACAATCATATTTTTGGTCATCGAATAATTAAAACAAAATAATTTTAACATTATTTATCATCATTAATTTTTTATTGACCTAAATAATGTAATTCATCCATGTCACTGGTTTAAACGTCCATAATAAGTCATCTTTTGTTAAATAGGGACATAATTTAAATTCAAAATGTAGATAGAAGACCAAATTTGATAATAAGCGTATATATAGGATTTAATTTGAAATATTAACATATACAATGTATTAGTATATAACTTAAATAAGTGTGCAAATTTGGAGTAAGTCTCATACGCAACCGTTAAACCGATCTATATCCGTGATCGACTCAATTCATATATGTTATGAAAAATAATATTTTTGACATAAAAATAGTTTTTTTCATTCAATGCAGCATTTATTACATAATTTTTTTCATAACATAAATAACAAAAAAAGTTATATACTTTTAAGCGAAAGTCATTTCGAAATAAAAAATAATATCTTCTTGGATCGATTCATTTCGAAGATATGTCTTATAAAAGTTTATATTAACTTGTATGATTAAAGTTTAGCAATGAATTTCTATTGCTTTCAAACAAAAAATTAAAAATTAAAAATTAAAAATTAAAAAAAAAATAGAAACCTTTCATAAGGCCGTCATTATATTTTTGGAAATTGTTCAGGTATTTATATTGCATATCATATATAAAGACGACAAAGCTGCTAGATATAATTGTTCTTCACTCTGTTAAATAGGGACGTGTGGTTGAGATTGATGTTCTGAGATTTGTTCGTCTCATGTTCGAGTCCCGCTGATTGCGAGTAGTTTTTCTAATTTATTTAGGTAGATTTATATGTTTCTTTGTAATTTCTTTCAACGCGATAAAAAAAGTCTCGGGTCTACACTCAAGTTCTGTAAGCAGTGCGTATAATTACATTATATCATTTTAGTCTGGAACAACTATATTGATGTGAACTCGCTGAAATGGATGAGCCGGGTAAGGAACTCCAACGAGTCAAATCAGTAATTTATAATGTTTGGGAATTTGAGTGAAGATAATGGCTTCAATAGCACCTGCAAATAAGGAAATGAACTAGTGAATGGGCGCCGGAGGAGTGTCTGACGTAGCCACTCCGATGCTAAAGTCAGTAGGCTTTCAGATGAACACAAACAATATTTAAGAGAAAATATGTATGCTTGGGAATCAAGATTTCAGAATCTGTAAATGACATTAATACCTGCTATTTATAGTAGAAAATGGGTAGGTACCTCGTTTGCCGTGCCACCTACTAAGTATGGCAAGTCCACTGCCCATACCATAGCTTCTGATAGCTTCTAGGACACTCCAGGCACAAGTGGTTCTGACAGATTAGACGGCCTGTATCAATCACACTTGAGTGTGCTCGAGTGTGGTGCAATTCTCGAGGTGGCCCGGGTAGTAAGGTGCCCGGGTTTTTGTTTGAGAGCTCGGGCTATGATGACGATCTCCCGGGAAAGTAGTGCCCGGGTAGTTAAGGAGAGTACCCGGTCACATTGGCTTTGACATGGGCTATCCAATTAATGACCCGGGTCAATCATGATGACCCGGATCCTTATAAGGGTATCACCACCCATCACTAAAATAGTCGGGCTAGAGTCTAACTCACTGTTCCGATCAGTCATACTTGCACTTCCGTATGATAATTCAGAATGTGTGAGAGCATCGGGGGCTTCAAATACTTTAAAAGATGGAATGATATCCCGGGTTATGAATAATATGACGGGGCCTCAAATCTCCTGGGCTTTGAATAAGATGCCGGGCCTCAAGTCTCCCGGGCTATGAATAATATGCCGGGGCCTCAAATCTCCCGGGCTTTAAATAAGATGCGGTGCCTCAAGTCTCCCGGGCTGTGAATAATATGCCGGGGCCTCAAATCTCCCGGGCTCTGAATAAGATGCCGGGGCCTCAAATCTCCCGGGCTTTGAATAAGATGTCGGGGCCTCAAATCTCCCTGGCTGTGAATATTATGCCGGGGCCTCAAATCTCCCGGGCTGTGAATATTGTGTCGTTTAGCATTCTCGAGTAGTTCCAGGGGTGTCATTATGACACATGCTTTAGCATTTACATCGCCGAAAATTGTTTCATATTCCAAGGCAATAATGATCCTATCTCCTCGATATCCATACACGTCCTTTCTTCTGTCAGCACAATTTCCTAGATCCGTCGATCTGATTTAGATCAACGGTGTAAATTGCATCTTTCCTCTTATATATAGTAACCCTCTTATTTTTCAAAAACCACTCTCAAATTCAAATTCTCGGCGAAGCCCTTGCAAAATTTTTCCTCGAAGATTCTCAACGTAACGTACTCAACTCCGAAGATCTTCAACCATCTCCCCCTTAGAAACTTATAAGTTCTTTCCTTCATACTATGTCTGATTCAACCTCTTCGACCTCTGGAGCGAATGCGCGACGCTCTCCCAGTGATGAGTCCACCGCGATTCGCTCTGATTCCCCTCCGTCTCCTCATCTCCGTTTTATTACCCAACCTTCCAAAAAACCCTCAGCTTACCAAACTAAACTAGTCTCTTCAAAACTCTCCTCTTCTAGCCATGCCTGAGCTCTTGCAAAGAGCAAGGGTAAGGGTAAAGCCCAAGCCTCGAGCCCTCCTTCTACCGAGACCCCAAGAGTTCCCTGGTTCTCTTCCATGAGTAGCACTCTGCGCTCGGGGGCAGAAGAGGAGCTCCGGGCTCTGGGTTCTATCCCTTCCACTTTTTTTATTCTTATCCCCGGTCCCTCTGATCGGGCAGATCACCCCCCACCCGGCTATACTACCTTTTTCCGAGATCAAGTTAGAAATGGTCTCCGATTCCCCCTCCCTTCTTTCTATATCGAGGTCGTTGAGTTTTTTGGTGTACCTATCAACCAACTCCATCCTAACTCTTTCAGGATTATGGCCTCGGCCTATGTCTTTTTCAAAATGAACAATCTTCTCATCACTCCCCTCATCCTTCATTATTACTTTACTTGCCAGTTTGGGGATAACGCCTTTTCCCTGACTGCCCGGTTCCTTGATGACATTCTTTCTTCCCAGAAGAGATGGAAATGAAGATATTTCTTCCTTCAACTTCCGACCCTTCTCTCTTGCCAAACCGATTTTTCTCCCTTCTCTATCCCCACAACCTACCCTTCCCAAGGCCTACAAATATGAAGAACCATTTTTCGTAAGCCAGCAATTGGTAGAGGGTAAAAAATACTCCTCCTCCACTCTTATCTCCACCGATAACCTGATAGCATACGGGTTGAGCGTTCGGGCCGAGGACCCCATGGACCGGGTAATCGACGAAGTTGCAGGCTCGAGTTATCAACCCGGTAATTCCTCTTTCTTCCCTATTCTCATCTTTTATTATTTTGTTTATACTTGTTTAATTTCTCATAACCCTGACCCTTTTTATACAGATAATTCCAAGATGCAGGCGGCCTTTGCTAAGAAGCGGCAGCTGAGAAGGCTGCTCAAGAGAAGAAGATGGCAGATCGCCGAGCAGCTGCTGAGGAGGAGAAGAGGCGGGCTGAAGAGGAAGCAGACCTGAGAGCTGAAGCGGCCCGAGCTAATACTTCTTGGGATCAAGAAGAGATCAGGGCTAGGGCTGCGGCCGAGCTCTCAGAAGATGCTGAAGACCTCATCCCTCTTAGGCAGAGGAAAAGAAAAGCTGTCGCAGTCCCCGAGCAGATTATTCTGGAGGATTTCCCCGAGGGTGGCCAGGGCACTTCTCGGTCCGCTCAATCAACTCCCCTTCGCCAACAACCCTCTAATGAACCCGGTCAAGAGCTCCGTCAAATTGATCAGCCTACTCGGGCTAATATATTTTTTGAGGGGGCTACATCTACTGGTGTTATGTGCCTCAAGCAGATACTCAACCCTGCTGAGGAGGCACTTCTGAGGAGCAATCCTGCCAGTGTTAGATTCCTGGATGGATCAAATCGACTTTTATCTGTAAGTTATATCCTTATTTCTTTCTTCTTCCTTTGTTGTTATTTGTTTTTTATTTGAACTCTCCTTTTTTTTTTAACAGGAGGCTCATATGATCATCTCGACCTTTGAGGAGGTAGCTGCAGTGGCCATGAAAAAAGGCCAGCAAGCCCGGGCGGCTCAAGAAATCCATGACCAACTTCAAGGAGAGATTGCCCGGGTTCGGAAGCTTCATGAGGAGAGAGCCGCCAGTCTCCAAGCCTCTCTGAAATGGCCAATCAACAATTGGCCTCATCTCAGCTTGCCCGAGATGAAGGCCTAGCCAGAGAGGAGGCCTTTGAGAGGCGGATTGCATTCGTGGAGTCCCGAGTTGGCTACCTAGAAGATGAAGCCAGAACGCAACAGCATCGGGCTGTTGCTGCTGAGGATAAGTTAAGGCTCCTCCAACTGACTCAAGAGGAATTAGGGATGGCAATTTCCTCCGAACCCGTTGGAGGATCCGATACCCGACCTGAATAGAAGAGGGTATGGAGGGATTTTTAGACCTGATTAAATAATTGGGTAATCGGGTATGAGGATTTTTGGGTTCGGGTATGGAGGCGGGTTTGATATAATCCGACCCGAACACCCGTTTAAATTTATATANAAAAAATTCAATTGTATATGATAATTGGGTATTTGGGTAGGGTATGGGTATCCGATAATCCGATGGGTATGGGGATGGGGATGAGGATGAATTTAATAAATGAGTATGGGGATGGATGTATGAAATCCGATCCATACCCTACCCATTGCCATCCCTAAGAGGAATAGCGGACTGTCTTCCTTCAATCCTCAAAATTCCAAGCAGCTGTTGAAGACAGATCTTACAAATACTTTACAGTTGGCTTCAACAAATGTCAAGAGCAATTTGAAGAAGAGAGCCTTATCCCGGCAGGCAAAGAGGGCTTCCCGGACATAGATAAAGCCATCGATTCCCTTCCCAAGGACGATGCTGCTGACAAAGAAGATGAAAAGGCTCCCGAAGAACCCGAAGAGCCCGAAGAGCAATCATCTCCAGTAGTTTTAGAATAGGATTGTAGTCCCTTTTAATTTCTTCTTGTAATTTTCAGCCTTCGGGCTTTTATAAATAATATTACAACTTTCTTCATATATAATCTGTGTTTCAACGATGCTTGGATAAATCCTCAATCAACCGGTCACTATAACTCATAATAATCATAAAAATTTCTAAGTGTTATAACTAACCGAGAATTTTAATAAGTAACCCGAATAAGGAACCATTTACCCGGGCAGCAGTCCATGTGCCCTTAATAAATGCAAGAATCATATATCTTTTTATGACACATGCTTGAATAACTAGGAAATATGGACCTTGGATCGGGGAGCGTGTCCCGGGATGTAAGAATGTCGAGGTGTAGAACCCCGAGCCCGGGTGTGGTTCCCCGAGCCAAGGTGTTGTGCCCTGGGCTTTTTGTTGATCGAGGTGTGGTTCCTCGAGCCAGGGCGTTGTGCCCTCGGTTTTTTGTTGATCGAGGTGTGGTTCCCCGAGCCAGGGTGTTGTGCCCTGAGCTTTTTGTTGATCGAGGTGTGGTTCCTCGAGCCAGGGTGTTGTGCCCTGGGCTTTTTGTTGATCGAGGTGTGGTTTCCCGAGCCAGGGTGTTGTGCCCTGGGCTTTTTAAGAACCAAGGAGGGGAACCTTGGGCCGAAGAACATGTCCCGGGACTTGGGAATGGTCGGGGTGTGGTGCCCCGAGCCAGGGTGTAGTGCCTTGGATTTTTTGTTGATCGAGGTGTTGTTCCCTGAGTGTATATATGAATAACGAGATGCCCAATATTTTTCTGAGAAAATAGACCTTTCATTATATCCTCCAATACACAATTATATCTGTAGAGTATAATACTTATTGAAATGAAAAACATTCCAAGGCCTTTTGAGAGAATGTCCCTGAGCATCTTCTAGATAAAAAGATCCTGAGCTGACCTTCTGGGTTATTTTATAAGGTCCTTCCCACTGAGCTTCTAGTTTTCCAACATCCCCGGCAGGATTGACTTTTTTCATGACTAGATCCCNTTTCCCACTGAGCTTCTAGTTTTCCAACATCCCTGGCAGGATTGACTTTTTTCATGACTAGATCCCCTATTTGGAAGTTCCTGATCTGAACCTTCTTATTATATGATTTCACAATCCTACCTCGATATGCTTCCATCCGAATAGATGCCCGATCTCTTTTTTCTTTTATCAAATCCAACTCCATGGCCCGGATTTGATCATTATTATCAGTGTAAGATTCTACCAGGGAAGAAGTTTGTCCGATCTCTACTGGTAAGACTGCTTCGGCACCATATACCAAGTTGAAAGGAGTTTCCTGAGTAGGGGCCCGGGGAGTGGTTCTATATGCCCAGAGAACACTGGGTAGTACTTCCACCCAGTCCTTTCATTTGCTTTGTAACCTGATTTTTAATGCTTGTACAATAATTCTATTGACGACTTCTGTTTGTTCATTAGCTTGATGGTAGGCAACGGAAGTAAAAGACTGAGTGATTTTCATTTCCCGGCACCAAGATGTAATCTCCCTTCCCTAGAATTGTCTTCCATTATCTGAGATTAATCTTCCGGGCACTCCGAACTGGCATGCTATGTTTCTCCATAAAAACTTTAAAACCTCTTGTTAAGTGATTTTGGCCAATGGCTCGGCTTCTACCAATTTAGAAAAATAATCTACAGCTACCAGTAGAAACTTCTTCTGAGCCCGGGCAATTGGGAAAGGGCCCACGATGTCCATACCCCATTGATCAAAGGGGCAAGATGCCCAAATAGGCTTCATAGGAGTAGCCGGGCTATATTGAAAGTTTGAGTGATATTGACAGTTTTCACAAGCCCGGACTATTCGAGTAGAATCTTCGCTAATGGTTGGCCACAAGAAC
The DNA here is from genome assembly GCF_012295235.1 of Primulina huaijiensis. Lineage (NCBI taxonomy): Eukaryota > Viridiplantae > Streptophyta > Magnoliopsida > Lamiales > Gesneriaceae > Primulina > Primulina huaijiensis. Next base: position 3,965,707 of record NC_133316.1, read on the forward strand.
CCGGCGAGCATCATCTTCCGGGTCACAGCTGTTCCTCCAAGATGCTCAGCACAACACCCTTCATTAATTTCCTGAGGACATAATCCACTTCTCCCTCAGGTCAGCATTTTAATAAAGGTCTCTGGAATGATTTTCTGTACAAGACTTTGTTTAAGAGAACAAACCTGGGAGCTTGTCTCTTAATTTTTTGAGCCTGGATTTTGTCTTCAGGTATTTTGCCCGCTTCAATGAATTTGATCAGGGATGTCATCCAGGAGTCCTCCGGTGCTGGTAATGCTTCTTCATCTGTGGAGAGAATTAAACGAGAAACATGTAACACTACCCGGGTGCTGACTTCTGATAAAGAAGCAGCCATTTTTGCCAGAGCATCTGCCTCTCTATTCTCCTCCTGGGGTATTTGTTAAATACCCCAATCCACAAAGATCTTTGCCTGAGTTTTTATGAGCTGTAAGTATTTTAGCATCCTATCATCCTTGGCTTCATAAACACCCTTTATCTGTTGAGTGATCAGTTGCGAATCAGAATAGAAAATAACCCGGGAAGCTCCGATCTCCTGTGCAGCACGTATACCGGCGAGGACAGCTTCATACTCGGCCTCATTATTAGTTACCCGGGAATCAATCNTGCACGTATATCGGCGAGGACAGCTTCATACTCGGCCTCATTATTAGTTACCCGGGAATCAATCCCTATTGCTAATTTAATCATCTCTCCTGTGGGGGATACTATCATGACTCCTACTCCACACCCCGCAAGGCTAGATGCCCCATCCATGAACACTCTCCATACTTCTTCTTCATCGGGCTGGGCCATCTCGGATAAAAAATCTGACAAAGCTTGTGCTTTGGTGGCCACCCGGGGTTTGTACTCAATATCATACTCCCCTAACTCCACCGCCCACTTAATCATCCGCCCGGCTACCTCTGAGTGAGTCATAATTCTCCCAAAAGGGCTATTAGTGAGTACTATGATTTGATGAGACCAGAAGTATGGTCGCAGCTTCCTGGCGGTCACAACCAAGGTCAGGCAATCTTTTCTACTTCAATGTACCGGAGCTCGGGGCCTCTCAGANTCAGGGCAATCTTTTCTACTTCAATGTACCGGAGCTCGGGGCCTCTCAGAGCATGACTGACATAATACACATGCTTTTGGTCAGAGCCTTCTTCTTTTATCAATACTGAACTGACAACATACTCTGTAGCAGAGAGATAAACAAACAATTTTTCCCCGGGCTCAGGCTTTACCAACACAGGGATCTCAGCAAGATGAATCTTCAAATCCTGGAAGGCCTGTTCACATTTTTCATCCCACCCAAATTGTTGGGCCTTCCTCAGGACCTGAAAGAAAGGATAACTCTGGTGTGCTGACCGGGATATAAATTGAGAAAAGGAAGCAATTCTCCCGGTCAGTCTTTGTACTTCTTTGACAGATCGGGGAGACGACATGCACAAAACAGATTTGACTTTTTCCTGGTTTACCTCAATCCCCCGGTCTGTCACTATGAACCCCAAGAATTTGCCACTCTTTACGCCAAAGATACATTTGGCCGGATTAAGCTTTATCCCATAATGCTTTAGAGTGGCAAATGTTTCTTCCAAATCAGCAATGAATCCCGCAACCTCTCTGGACTTGCCCAGGATGTCATCCACATACACCTCCACATTTCGGCCGAGTTGCTTCTCAAATACTTTGTTCATGAGACGCTGGTAATTAGCCCCTGCATTTTTCAACCCGAAAGGCATTACAATATAACAAAATGTACCTTCCGAGGTGATGGAGCTAGCTTTATTTTGATCATCCTTAGCTAGGGGGATTTGATGGTATCTCTGGTAAGCGTCCATGAAGCTCAGCAATTCAAAACCCGAAGTGGAATCAACCAACTGATCAATCCTGGGCAGGGGATAATGATCTTTAGGACAAGCCTTGTTGAGATCACGGAAATCCACGCACATCCTCTACTTTCCTGTGGACTTAGGCACCAAAACCACATTCGAGAGCTATGTAGGAAATTGGACTTCCCGAATGTGTCCGGCGTTCAACAGATCTCTTATATGTTCGTCAATAACTTTGTCCTTTTCCGGACCAAAGTGTCGTTTCTTTTGTTTCACCGGGTGAGATCCCGGAAGAATGTTCAGTTGATGCTCCGAAATCAGAGGTGAAATCCCTGTCAGCTCCTGTTGGGACCAGACAAACACATGGATTTAGTTTTTAAACAGTTAATTAAATTTACCCGGGTGGATGGATGGAGGTCTCGAGCCACCCGGATCTGCTGGCCTGGTCCAACTTCTACAACTTCCTGCTCTTCTTCAGCCACAAAATGGACCTCTCCCTTCTCCACTACTCTCCCTCCTACTTCATCAACTCTTGCTCTCTTCCCCTCCCTCTTAGTTTTGCTTTGATCAGCCTGAACTGCTTCCATATAACATTTCCGAGAAGAAGGTTGATCTCCTCGGACTTCTCCCACCCGGGCTCCCACAGGAAATTTGATCTTTTGGTGATAGGTGGATGCCACGGCCCTTAATTCGTTCATAGCCGGCCTCCCTAAAATAATGTTATACGATGATGGGGAGTCCACCACAGTGAAAGGGGTCATCACTGTTTTTTTAAGATCTTGGGAGCCCAAAGTTAGTGGCAAAACAATCTCCCCTTCCGGGTAAACCACATGGCCAGCGAAGCCAAAGAGTGCAGTCTCTATAGCTTCCAAATGATAACCTTGCAAATCCATCTGCGTAAAGGCATCTTTAAAGATAACATTAACAGAGCTGCTTGAGTCCACGAAGACTCTCAAAATATCATAATTGGCTACCCGGTCTTGGATAACCAGGGCGTCATTATGTGGCAGATTTATGCCTTTTAAATCTTCTGGACCGAAACCGATCACCGCTTCATTTCTCCTCATCCCTTCCACCTCCATACAATCTCGTCTACTCCTCGACTTCCTCGCCCGATTGAAATCTCCATCAGTGGAGCCTCCTGATATCATTTTAATCAATCCCATGGCCGGGGGTGAAGTCTTCTTCCTCTCGGGCTCTTGCTCCCTTCTCCTACCCAGATCACTTCTCGGATTACTTCTCATATTTCCTCCACGGGCACTGGATCATGGCTGCTGAGATGTCCATGGTGGCAATCTCGGCTTCTTATTGGCTTGAATTGGTTCCGGGGTGGAAGGTAAAACATAGTTTCCTTTCAACGTCTTGCAGTCTTCAGTGTTGTGATAACACACCTTGTGGAGAGTGCAAAATCCTCTCTTCTCAGGCTGAGGTAATTGGTGATCCGGGGCAAGATCCCTACTGCACGCTTGAACTTCTCTGTCCCAGGCAATTTTTAGAGGAACATGGTGAGAAAAGTGCCCGGGATTACCCCTTCTCTGTCCTTTTTCCTCGGGCTTAAGACACCCGATCTCCTCTATCCTTCCACACGGCTTCCCTCTTCTGCTTCTGGGCTTCCTCCATATTGATGTACTTTTCTGCACGGGATAATAAATCCTCGAAGTCCCGGGCACCTTCTTGGTCAATGACTTGAAAAATTCACCCTCCCTCAAACCCTAGGTGAATGCAGTAGTTTTAGTCTCCGTGGCGCAGGTGGGGACATCCAAAGCCACTCTATTGAATCTTCAGATATAAGCCCTCAAACTTTCATCCGGGCTCTGCTTGACTTCGAAAAGACTAAAAGCAGTTTTCTTATACTTCTTGCTACTACTGAAGTGGTGTAAAAACACCTTCTGGAAGTCTCTAAATGAATTAATGCTCTGAGGGGCCAGTCCCTCAAACCACCTCTGAGCTGAATCCACCAAAGTAGTGAGGAACACCTTACACTTGATTCGATCTGTGTAGCAGTGTAACATGGCCAGGTGCTCTTCGAGATCCGCGTTGCCATCATAATCTTTTACTTTGGCGGATTTGAAGTTCCCGGGAAGAGGTTCCAGGACAATAATATCAGCAAACAGGCAACCCTTAGCAATAGCCTGAGAAATACTATGTAAGGCCTGAAATTTGATATTACTCTTTTGAACTATTATTGGTAATGGAGGCATGAGGAAGGAAAGGAAAAGTGAAGAAATGCAATGGCAAGAAGCCTCAGACAGAAAATTTGGCGCCCGAGCGGTAGGAAACGACCGCCCGAGCGCCAGTGCTCAATAGAAATTTGTTCGGGCAGAAGATGTGGCGCCCGGGCGGTAGTTTGTGACCGCCCGAGCGCCAGTGGATATGAACACTCGGGCAGAACGTTCCGCACCCGAGCGGTAAAGTGTGACCGCCCGAGCGCCAGAGTAGAATAAGTTAAGGCTCGGACAGAACTCTCCGCGCCCGAGCGGTAACTTTCGACCGCCCGAGCGCCGCCTGATTTGTATGAAAATGAGACACGTAGCTTAGACATGCAACTTGAGATATATATAACGTTGCCACTCATTCAATTCCCCTCAGCAACAGAAACGAGAAGAGCTCCTGGGAAACTACGAGAAATCCTTACGCCTTTTATCGTGTAAATTTGTGATTTGCGAAAGATCCGCCCGTCTGATTTTCAATCCGACTTCAGTACTGTGTTCCTATCGACGCAGGCTTCATACGGACGTAAGTTTTTTTAAGTTTTGATATGATATGAGATTATGGTATTTTCAGAATCAGATATGATTCATATATGGTGTTCTTGACGTAGTAGACATCGTATAATCGAAACCGGATTGAAGAACAGATACCGTATAGAATTGTTACGATTTTTCAGATGCTGAATTGAGATTATGTAAATTTCTGCGATTATAGATTGTATTGGCTATTGATTATGGCTTGTTGTTGATATCTATTGTTGTCTGAGTTGACGGGGATATCAAGACTATACCGTTATGCCATCGAATTGTATTAAGATTGAATAATGAGTTGTACAAGATTTGCTTTGAGTTGTGTCTTGATAGATTATATCTATACATTGCCATTTCAGAGTTGATATTATCAGATTCGACATCGAGACTCTGACTACGACAAATACTGTACAACGAAAGGTATAATTCATGTTGATTCNCTGTGACGTCTTATTCACACCGGGATCCCTAGAGTTAGAGTCGAGTCGAGTCAAGATATGATTTCGATTTCAATTGCATGCTGATATTGACTTGGTTGCATAGATTATGGAACCTAGTGCCATTGATTCTATTCATGAGAGTATGTTTCATGATTTATATTATGTATATGCATGTGTACCATGTTTTATACTGGGATTTGTTCTCACCGGAGTATCCGGCTGTTGTTGTGTCTGTATGTGTGCATGACAACAGGTGGGACATGATCGGGGTCACGCAGAGGATGAGAGATCGAGATAGCGTGAAGATTACGGGCGTAGAAGATTACTAGTGGTTTCTTATTAGACATGTACTGAATTTCTAAACACTAGTATGTTAATTGTAGACGAACAGGTGAATGTTAATTGTAGTTGAATAAGATGACAGTATTTTATATAATGTCTTGTGCTTGTTTATATACATTTGAATAAATATGAAAAGCAAAATTTTGACCCACATTTTCTAGCAAAGATCCAATTAATCCCAAAAGATAATCGAGTTAGAGCCCGGGTCCCCACATACTACAACTCTCCAACTGCCCATCTAGAACCTTCATTTTCTGCCTTAGTTCCAACAACTCTTCGGCCACGGTAGGTGATTTGGATCCATCACTAGACTCCTCATCCTCTCCTCTCACTTCCTCCTCCCTCAATTCTTGCTCTTGCTCTTGCCCATTCTCTTGCCCCCCTCTGGGTGGTGTAACTTGATGAGAAGTTTCCCTCCTTGCCATAGCCTTCTCTACTGCTTCGGAGATCATTCTAGCCAGGTCCTCCGTGGTTATGGTAATATGATTGGCTCCTCCGGGAGGAACCCCACCACCTTGACCTGAAGTATGAGCATTATCCCCATGAGCCCGAGAAGTATCTTGGTTAGTTCTTTGTGTATGAGCCATATCAACGCCTTAATCTCAATGTTCCCACAGACGGCACCAATGATGTGAACTCGCTGAAATGGATGAGCCGGGTAAGAAACTCCAACGGGTCAAATCAGTAATTTATAGTGTTTGGGAATTTGAGTGAAGATAATGGCTTCAATAGCACCTGCAAACAAGGAAATGAACTAGTGAATGAGCGCCGGAAGAGTGTCCGGCGTAGCCACTCCGATGCTAAAGTCAGTAGGCTTTCAGATGAACACAAACAATATTTTAAGAGAAAATATGTATGCTTGGGAATCAAGATTTCAGAATCTGTAAATGACATTAATACATGCTATTTATAGTAGAAAATGGGTAGGTACTTCGTTTGCCGTGCCACCTACTAAGTATGGCAAGTCCACTGCCCATACTATAACTTCTGATGACTTCTAGGACACTCCAGGCACAAGTGGTTCTGACATATTAGACGGCATGTATCAATCACACTTGAGTGTGCTCGAGTGTGGTGCAATTCTCNACATGTATCAATCACACTTGAGTGTGCTCGAGTGTGGTGCAATTCTCGAGGTGGCCCGGGTAGTAAGGTGCCCGGGTACTAGTTTGAGAGCTCGGGCTATGATGACGATCTCCCGAGAAAGTAGTGCCCGGGTAGTTAAGGAGAGTACCCGGTCACATTGGCTTTGACATGGGCTATCCAATTAATGACCCGGGTCAATCATGATGACCCGGATCCTTATAGGGGTATCACCATATATTATACATTATTCCAATATTTAAATCCAGTTGGAAATATATAACCCTTGTGTGCTCAATGCCTAAAGAAATTAACATACGAGTAAATTAAGGTATTGAACCGGGAACAAAACTCAATTAGAGGACGATGAGCTTAATGACCAGGCGAGACGTATTTGTTGGCAAGTTTTGTCTTGATATAGTAAAATACAAGCAAGCGCGAGGGTGACGGGGCGTGGCGTGTCTCCGCCACCCGCCCCACAAATCTTAAACGAGCGCTTGGCTTACTTGTCGATCACATACTTAATATCAGGCGCCCGCCATGCCCCACCTGAATGCTTGCCAACTGTCCTTTAAAAAAACATATGTCTACATTATCTTCTACTACAAAATAACTTTGGGATAAATAACCAAAATGGTTTCGTAAATTGGCATCTTCGGGATAACAAAATTGTTCTGGTGTATTTCCGGTTTTACCAGTTATTTAGTAATCAAAATAAGTCTTTTCTAGTCGAAATGACGTGACACTTTATCTTACTAATATGTTGTAGTGCTTTAAAAGAAATAAAAATTATGACTATTTAAAGACAAAAATTTGTGTGAGACAATCTCACGGATTTTATTTTGTGAGACGAATATCTTATTTTGGGCATCCATGATAAAGTATTACCTTTTATGGTAAGAGTATTATTTTTTATTTTTAATATCGATAGGGTTGACCCGTCTAGATAAAGATTCGTGAGACCGTATCACAAGATACCTACCCCTATTTAAATGACCTAAATCCAAAATATTATCATCTAGGATTCACAAGTACACACCTTTGTTAACTCCCAAATATTTGCCAAAGCCACCCTCTTCCCAAGTATCGCAAAAGTAACCTTGAAGGATAATGTAAAAAATGCTTGAACACATAACAGAGAGATACAAAATGCGGTTTCGCATGCAAACTAAACTATTAGATTTATTTATTTAAATTTGCTTCCAAAATTCAAGTTTACATGCTCGATAGAACCTAATGGATTAAACAAATACAGTTGGCAAAATAACTTTGATCAAACATTTTTTTTAAAATATCATCTTATATATATTTGAAAACACTCGAATACACTTGAAAAAAGTTATATTGTAAAATTAAAATTGACCAAGATTATTACACAAAGAGTAGGTCTCTTGTGAGATGGTCTCACGAATATTTATCTGTGAAACGTGTCAACCTTACCGATATTTACAATAAAAAATAATACTCTTAGCATAAAAAGTAATACTTTTTCATGGATGACTCAAATAAGAGATACGCCTATAAAATACGACCTGTGAGACCGTCTCACACAAGTTTTTGTCTTCCAAAAATATCCATAAAATAGAGTGCATTGAAAAAATAATATTCTCAATATTCGAAGTCAAATTAGAATACACTTATAAAAAATTGTATTTTAAAATTAAAATGGACCAAGATGATATTCCGTAAATATCCACAAAAGAAAGCGGGTTAAACTTCTGTGTATAGGTCGGTACCCGTGAATCGAAGTTTTGGAAATCGTAGCGTAAGGTCGTTGAAATTCATTCCATTCTGGTTTCCTCTCTCCTGTCGCAGGTAGCAAACAGCAAACTTCCTCTCTTCTCTCTCTCTCATGCTATAGAGATATTCTCTGTATTAGCCTTTTTTGTTATCGTTTCAGGTGTTTTCTGCTGTTCTTATTGTTATGGCGATCATTCAGCCTTTGTCATTTGTTTTTTTGTTTAGTTGCTTGCGAAAAGGATCATGGTAGGACCAGGGGGGTTTTAATGGGTTTTTAATGTGTGATTTATTTTAATTGATTGAGTTATAAGTGGAATACGTGAAATCATTTTGGAACCTTGGTTTCTCGATTTGAGGTTGTTTTAGAGGCAAGTGAACATGGATCGTGATGTTTATTGTAGATCACTAGATTCCAGCTCATGGTGTACGGTAAATATATTTTGGGGATTGGTTGGTATCAAATATATTTCAAAGTTGTGTCTGAGGTATGACTTATGCAGTTATGAATGTTTTAATAGGATACAAATATATGTATAGAGCTTGCAGCAGAGAAAGAATGGGGATTGGATGTTGGTTTCTCTGTTTAAGCTTTATTCCGCTTTTGTTCTGTACCTTATTCCTTGAAGTAGTTTTATAATCACATCGTTTGATTTAGTTGGTGCATAGAAGATGACAAGGAGGGGCAAGATTGCCTACAGATGTAGGACCAGGAAGAAGGTTAGGGTAAAGAAAAAAGGTTCGGATGAATCAGATGAAGATTACATGGTGGGTGAAGAAGAAGGGCTTGATGAATCAGAGGGTGAAAAGCATTCGATTGTTTCTGAGGATGAATTAGGAGAAAGTTCAGGGGAATGTGAGGAGGAGGAAGAAGATGATTGTCAACTTGAGGAGGATTTGGGAAAAAAGAAGATTAAGAAAGTTTCTAGACCTAGAGGGAGAAAGGGTTTTCAAGGGAGAAATAATAATGGAATCGTTAAGCCAAGAAAGAAAAAGGCTGTTTGTAGTGAAGAAGAAAACCAAGATGATGAAGTTTTCAATGGTGCTAAACAGACAAAGAAAAGTAGGTTATCACAAGATGTAGAAGAAGGTGGTGGTGGTGACATACAACTTTGGCAAGGACAAGAAAAAACAAGAAATAATACTCGGGTTTCATCTGCAGAAAAATATGCAGATTATATTGAGAAGCGTAGAAAGAGAAAAAGAGTTTTGTTTCGAGAAGAGAAAGGAGATGATGATTATGATTACAACAATAATGAAGAATTTGCGCCAGACGATGACCAAGAATTGCTTGTCAAAAAGAGGAACAGGGTGAGCAGGCTTAACAGGCAAGCTGCTGCTCAGATTGCGAAAGGGCAAAAGAGGAAGAGAAATTCTAAAGTGGTTAAAAGGACCATGAGAAGAAAGCTAAAAACTCAACAAGTCATTAGAAGACGTGATAGACCTGATCCTGGTAAGGAGTTTAGAAATCAGAATCGGATTTCGCAGAATGAGGAAAGGGTTATTAAACAGGTCAAGGGAAGGAGGAAGAAGTCAAGCGTGGATTCTGATTCAGATTTCTTGTGTTCAGGGTCGAGTGATCAAGACTACACTATCTCTGAAGAGGAAAGACAAGAAGTTAGAGAGACTGCTGAATTTTGCAGAATGAGGACCTCTAGTCTGAGGAATAACAATGTCGCGGAGGTTATTCGTGATGAAGAAGTTGCGCCATCTCAAAGAAAACTTCCAGGAAAGAAGGGCAAGGAAAAGTTGGAAGACATGACGATTGAGGTAGGGAAACAGGTCTGTGGGATTTGCCTATCTGAGGAGGGGAAGAGAACAGTCAGAGGAATATTAAATTGTTGCAGTCACTACTTTTGCTTTGCTTGCATAATGGAGTGGTCAATGGTAGAATCTCGTTGCCCCCTCTGTAAGCAACGGTTTGCAACAATCAAAAGAACTGCACGAATTGATGGTAAATTTAATTTGGGGAATGCGGCTACTCCTGTTCCGGAGCGAGATCAGGTATGATCTTAAATTAGCTCAGGCGTGGATTTATTGTCATTGATGGATCTCTGTAATTTTTCTTCGACCACATTATTTTTAATTCTGTCGGATACAGGTTTATCAACCATCGGAGGAGGAGCTCAGGGGCTATCTTGATCCATATGAGAATGTTCTTTGTACGGAATGCCAGCAAGACGAGGATGATGCACTTATGCTTCTGTGCGATCTTTGTGATTCACCTGCACACACATATTGTGTCGGTCTTGGGCATGAAGTACCTGAAGGAAATTGGTACTGTGATGGCTGTAAGCCAATCATTCTTGGTTCTTCAAATGCGCAAGCTGTGAATCCAACCTCTGATCATCGAGCAGGTCACAATCTGGCCGTTGTTTCATCTCCTGGCGTCCCTGTCCTTGAAACTTTTAATCTCAATGAGTTATATGTGCCTGACACACCATTGACTCAAGTAGCTGGATGTTCTTCATCTCCTAGGCATTCTATTGGAGATTTTCAGGCTGACTCCCCTTCATCTGGGTCAGCGGCATTTACTCTTTATGAAAGACGACGAATACAGAGACAGATACATCAACTTCGTAATTACAGAAGTAGATGCTCAGATAGGAGTAGTGATGTCGCCCAAGAATCAGGTAGCAGTCTTTTCGGCTCTCAAATTGGTCAAAAAGAGGTAATGGCACCTAAACATACTGTTACTCCAGCAAGTAGCAGTCTTTTTGGCTCTCAAATTGGTCAAAAAGGGGTAATGGCACCTCAACAGACTGTTGCTCCAGCCAGAATTGATCAGCAAAATGTTTATCACCAGGGAGGAATACCCAACCGTTCAAACACCTTTCTTAATAATAGGGAAACCCTTTCTCCGAGATTAAACAATTTGAGGGGACAAATACTTGACAATGAAGCTTCTGCATCCAGGGATCACTCGCTTAATGGACTGCCCTGTAATGAGTTTATTGGGATCAACCTTATGATTGATCGGGGTTTGAGTAATCAGCAATTCCATCCTTGCAGTAGCCGGTCGGCCCGGGGCCCTGATACTAGCTTACCAGCATGTCAAAGTATAGAGATGAGCAACTCACCTCGAGAGAAGGAACGAGTTCAGACAATGGTTAAAAGTCATTTAAAGAGCTTGTCCAGAGATACGGAAATAGGTATGTCAAATTAAGCCTGTACGCATAAGCTGCATTCCTGAAAGTTTACTGGCAACCATAAATTAACATATATAAAAGTTACTGAAAAGTCTTAAGAACAGGGGCTAAACGATATATCTCTTCCATTACTCTGTTTTGTGTCAAATAAAGCCTGAATATCCGAAGAAAGGATGCCTTATATGTTCTTTAGAATTAAACTGTGATGTGGTGTGGTTATGATCTCGTTTTACATTATAAATGATTCTATCTCACTGATCTTTAGTCAAATATCTTGCATCAATTGCTCATGTATTCTCGTGGAAGAGGTTCGGTTTGGATATTCTCCCAGTTACCTCAGATAGTTTAGGAAATGCTAGCCTTATGCTTTTTTGTTCACTTGGGATCGCTACTTTGTTTCAATGCAGGCTACAGAAGCTTCAAGGACATTGCAAGGACCTCTACACACACCATTTTAGCTGCTGTTGGACTTGAGCACCGGCAGAACGAAGTATACCCAGTACGTACACGGCCTTTAAGCTGTGACCACTTTGAGAGTCGACACACATGCCCAATTAAAGGCCAATGTTGTTCTTGTTTTGACTGGTTTGTCAGAAATGTGGTGAGGGAAATAATGTATACCCGAGTTTCTGTTATGCCGAAGCTTTAGACTTGAATATTCTCTACTGACCGAGCTGCGGGCCCTTTTTTTGTTAGACTATAATTTTCTTGTTCCCTTTGAACTGGGAAACTGCTAACAGTAGTTACTAGCTTTTTCCGCAGTTCGTGATCTGTAAAGTGGTATCTGCCAGTCATTTATAGCTAGATTCTACATCATCTTTGTAAGTTTCTAGTCGTATGTGTAGAAATTGTGATGCTCGGGAAATCCAGCATGTCATTATGTGAACTAAGCAGTTTTAACCCTGTTCTTACAAATCGAGTTGTGGGATGAGACGATGAATGATTTATGATACAAATATATGTATAACATGATAATTTTTAACCATGATCATTTGTTGAATGAGTCAAATCTTATTGAAACAAACAGAGTGTTCGGAAAAAAGAACCAGACCGAGTCGATCTCTAAAACCAAATCGAAACGCATAATTTGGATCGGTTTTCAGGTGTATACGGTTTGGATTGGTTTCAAAATCAACCAAACAATAAAAATTAATTTGGTGCAATTTTTGGATAAAAATAAATCAAATTAAATCGATCCAAACTGATTATATTAATATAAAAATCATGTAATAAATTTTATTAATTTAGTGTGATTTTTCTTAAATATAGTTATATTTATTTTATTTTAATTTATATTTTGTTAGTGATGAACTTTGGAATAAATCATTTCTATTGAGAATTTATTTATTGCTAATTTTATCCCAAATAAAAATAACTTGCAACTTCAAAAGTTTAAGCTTTTCTGTAAGTTGTGAAATTTTGTAACCCGCATAAATATTTTAATATATATATTTATTTATAATCGTATTCACTCAACTTTTATAAACAAAATATACACTCAATTTCTATCAAGTTTCGATTGTAACTTTATTTTTTTTCCAAATTACAATATTTCATGCATTAATTAACTCTGAAACTTAAAACTAGTCATCTAAGCCAGATCAAACCTAACTAAACTGAAATTCATGAAACTAGTCATCCAAGCCAGACCAAACATAACTAAACCGAAATTCATGGTTTGGATTGGTTTCGTTATAAAATCTTATGATTTGGGTTGGTTTAAAATTTTGTAAAACCAATAAAATATAATTTATTCGAATTTTTATCTAAAACTTAACAAACCGGTAATTGAACAACCCAACAAACAAAGATGTATAATTAACTAAGGCTCATCTTTCACACCAAAATGTATTTTAATTTATTAAGCTATTTGATAAAATCAATTGAAGTATCTAAAAGGGTTGAATAAACAGTTGTTACAATTTTATTTCTTCTATTTAATTTATCTAGGTTGACAACTAAATTATATATTCTCGAGTGTCAATGTCAGTTGACTAACTTAAAAGTGTGGAAAGAAGGCAAACTTACATATTAGAACAAATAACAAACAAGGTTGATTAAGTAAACTGAAGTTGAAAATGCACATGTATGTTTCTAGATGTTCAGAAACTCAAGCTCCTATGTCATCTATTCTTCCTTTTGGAAGACTCACACTAGAAGACTTTGGATAGTATAAGTAGTTTGTAAAATCAAGTTCAGTTTGAACTTAAAAACGGTCAAACTGAAACTTCTAATATATCTCAACTGATAATAGACAATATACAAACTGTTATTTAGATACAATGATTTTGAATATTGTTACGTCCTAGCACTAAATGATCATTGATTATCAGATATAATTCTTTGTAAAGTGTGTTCGACTGATTGAATTATTCAGTTCAGATATTTCAAATTTGAATGCTTGATTCTCAGTAAAAGTTATAATCTTACTAAACTAAATCATTTATCTATATATAGATGTTTTGAAATAGACCCGTTCCTCGCAAAAAAAGTGTCTGTTGGCTTGTCTTTAGTCCATGCCAACATTCTCTGAGAGTCGTACAATGTTGCGATCTGTTTTGTACGAAAAATAATTATTAATTTTGTCTTCTGGTGTAAACTGATTCTGTTCATAAACTGATTCAATTTAAAACCGAATGAGGAAAACTGATAGACTGATAAGAAATATATCAGTTTAGGGGTCGAACTTGGTTGAAAGTTGAGTGTGAACTAAGAGTGGACATCTTTGGATATAGTTGGTCGCATAGAATATAAACCGAGAGTGGAAATCTTTGGATAGATTTTTAAGAACTTTGACAACTTTGTTTTTAAAGTTTTCAATATTAGTGTCAATCATTTTCTGACCTTTCTTGACTTGGGATAGAAGAGCATTTATACCCGACAGATTAGAGAGGATATTGTACAGTGGAAAATCATTTCCTATCTCTAATTTAGGTGTTTCAGCAGTGATATGCGCTTTTGGATAAGAAAATAAGATCAATTGGTTCCCTGGTTCAGCAATTTCAAATGGTTCAACCGCTCGAGCAACTTTAGCTCCAGCTTCAGTTTCTTGAGATTCCATCAGGTTCGTGGCTGCAACTGATTCTTCAACTAGTGAGAAGGTCGGAGCAAAATGGCTTTTCAAGGATTCAGTTATGAAAAATGATTTTGGAATGACAACTTCATGAATTTGAGCTGATTTTACTGATGCTGGTGCCCCAGTTTCTAGGATTGTTGCATCAGTCCTTTCAATTTCTTCAAAGATTTCATTCACTGTCTCGACAATTTCACCGGCATCAATCAGTGATACTTCCTCAATTGGTTCAGTTGAAGGCTATACTTGTGAGGTCGAACTGATTGATAATTCGGTTGAGCCAACAATTTTTTTAGTCGAACTGTATAATGGAACTGATGAATCCTTTGTTGGCTGTTGGTGGTCTTAGTCAATCAGTTGATTGTTTGGTAGATTTCTTACTCTTGTTGTCAACCGGAATGAACTGTTGATTCAACTCCCAGAACTTGACTTTCATTTGAAATGAGCTCAAATCTACATCCAACTGTTTGAACTAGCTATATCATCGTGAGCAGTTGGAGAGGTTGGATAATAATTCCTTTTCAGTTCTTCACAAATTATGGCCAGTTTCTTAATTCGCATTAGATTAAAGAAACACTACCTCATTTTCATCCCATGAGCTACTGATACTGAAATGTCTCTTACTCATTTTTCTTTAAAATATGCTAGAATTTTTTTTTTAAAACCTTCGGCTAAAACATATATGTATATATATACTTCACTAAATTTTGCACTTAAAATAACTCACCATCTATTTCACTCAAAATTCAATAATAGCAGTAAAGTCGTAAAATCGTAAACATTTAAACCAACCTAAAACTAGCATTTTTCAAAAGTAGCACGAACGTCATAAATTCTCACAAAAACCACTCCTTCGCCTAAAAGTCATAAAATATTTAAAATACTGTAAAATCAATAATTGTGCGGAAAACTAGCAAGGTCCTCGGGTTTTATTGCACCATCAGTCCAGCCAGTTCAATCATCCAACCCTTCTCTCTCAACGAAATATCATCACCTGCATCATTCACACCTAGTGAGTCTGATGACTCAGCAAACCTTAACCATAATAACAAGTAATATGTATAAATCCACATGTAATCGTGAAGAAAATTTTAATAAAATAGCTTTATCATTAACATGCATAAACTTAAAAATGTTCTTTCATCATTTACTTTTCCTTGCATCATATACAAATACATTTTCTTTGGGGTGAAATCAGTTCATTAATCGTGACCATCTTTTCATCTTTCGGTCGATTGATCAATCTCGGCTGTAACCATGGTACCAAGCGGCGGGGCAACAGTAATCACTTTTCCGTTCTGTGCCTTGGCCTATAGTTGGCGGGGACACCAGCAACCACTTTTTCGTTACTGGGTCGTGGCCTATGGAAATTCGGTGTTGGGTTCCCACGAGACTTTGTCCCATAAACGGGTTCCACTGGGGCTTTGTTTTCACGAATCCCCATTTTCTTAACATCACATTCAAGTCATTTCATTCAAAACATTTTCAGCATTTACATCACTTTATAAAATACATCAATTAATATCATTTTCCTTTTAAACCAAGCATGCAACACGTCTTTTAGCATTTATCATTTTTCGTCATAAAATTCCATAACCTTTCAAAATAAATATTTTAACATTCATTACAACATTCAAGATTTTTCAGGCGTAAAACGACTGTTTTGCCCCTGAAACACTAATTTTCCTATTTTACCCTTGGACCTTAAAACTTCGACTTGAATCCACCCAAACTTACCATAACACCTTAAAACACACCCATAAACATTTATTAGATGTAACTTAAGCCCCTTGACTAGATTTCGTAATTTGTTTTAAAACTTGGACCGAAGTCCCAGTTCTAACCCGAATTATCCCGAAATTTGACCAAACTTTCCCAAATTTTAACCATAGCTTAATAACACCTATACAACCCCTTTTCGACCCAATTCAAGTCATTTAGAGCCCATAGAAA
This sequence comes from Primulina huaijiensis, assembly GCF_012295235.1. Classification (NCBI taxonomy): domain Eukaryota; kingdom Viridiplantae; phylum Streptophyta; class Magnoliopsida; order Lamiales; family Gesneriaceae; genus Primulina; species Primulina huaijiensis. Next base: position 3,982,057 of record NC_133316.1, read on the forward strand.
CCACCTAAACCCTACTGAAATTTCCGCGCAAAATGACTAAACCCTAGCCTCAACAAGTCCCATGATCTTCGATCCTAGCACCTAACCAACGAGACGAGACCCTAACCAATCATCCTAGGACCCTAATCAAACCCTTAGCATGCTGCTGGACCAAACCTATCGAGCCATGAACGAGGACGTGTTGCGCGCGGTACGACTAGGTTGTGCCCTAGCCATGCGCCTGCCATTCCGAGCCTCTCCAACCGTGCATGGAGCACCACGGCTCATGGATAGGACGCTCACGAGCCCATCCCTCGCCTAGACAGCAACCCACAGGGCCTTCTCCTTTATTTCTTCCAAAACCATGCCCTAGCTCCCTTGAACCCCAAAATCGTGCAGCCCTTTTATCCTCCTTTTCCAGCCTTGCACAGTCCCGTCTAAGACTCTTAAAAAACCCCTAAATCGAGCTCATAATATCCCTAACCTGGTATCCCCTTGTGCACATCAAGATCATGAGTTATAAAGCAAGAAAATCCAAGTTTTCCATGTGTATGTCATAGAAACAAAAATATGATGATGATTATTAGATTTTTCATGCAAGAACACACATTTACACATAATATGATATGAACGATGAGAAAATAAGGAAGAAGGCGTGCCTTTGCGTGATTCACACACGAATATTCGAGTCTTGACGTGAGGGAACGTTGCAGGAGCGACGGGGACGACCTTTGTTGCGTTTTTCCTTCAAAACCCGACGTGTAGAAGCCTAGGAACATGTATGTATGTGCGTGTGTTGCTAGGGAAGAAAACCCCAGGTCTCTTGGTGTTTTAGGCGTGTGATTGTGGGAGAATTAGGGCTTGGAAACTCAAGTTTGGGTATTACTTACTTGGGTAGAGAAATAGGCCCATTAATCTTAGCATAATAAGGCCATTAGAATGTATCAAAAATATATCATTTAGGAAAGTTTTTGAAAATATAACCGAGTCTCCAAAAAGTCTTTATTTTCGTCAAAAATCGATTACTGGTTTAAAATACAACTCGACACATAAAAATACTCCAAAAGACACCGTTTTAGAAATTTTCATATTAAATATATCATATATTAATTAAATAATTAAAAATAATCATTGAATAAAAACATTTTTCCTTTACAGTCAACGGTCTCCCTTCCTCGGTCACGTCTCGAATAGGCCGAAAAAAACCTATAACGAGTCTTTTGTCCGTGTTCTCGCTAACCCTAGAAATACTGATAGTAGAAATTCATATTTTAAACACGTAAATATGCCTACCGCATTTAATTAATGCAATTAAGATAGTTTAATTAGGGATTTTTCATTTTTCTTAGATTTGCATGCAGTTGGATTACGTTATCGCATTTTGGACCTTAAAATTCCTCCATCTCTTAAATTGAATTTCGTCCTCGAAATTAATACTTACCGAATAACTTCGGGGAGCGTCTCCTCATGTCAGTCTCAGTTTCCCAAGTAGCTTGCTCATCTGAATGATTTAACAACTTGACTTTGACCATTTAAATAACCTTGTTTCGAAGCCTTCTCTCTTGCCTATCCAGAATTTGTGTAGACCTTCCCTCGTAGGACATATTGTCGTCAACTACAGAGGTTCATAATTCAGTACATGAGAAAGATGCGACATGTACTTTCGCAGAATCAAAATATGGAACACATTATGCACTCCGGCCAGCATCGGTGGCAATGCCACTCTATAATCTAATTTTTAAATCATGTCCAAAACTTCAAACGATCCTATTAACCTCGAACTGAGTTTGCATTTCTTGCCAAATATCATAACACCCTTCATAGGTGCTATCTTCACAAACACGTGGTCACCCACTGCAAACTCTAGTTCCTTTCGCCGCTTATCAGCGTAGCTTTTCTTGTGGCTCTAAGCAGTCTTCATCTTATCTCGGATTTTGACTACTAGCTATGATATCTGTTTGATCAAGTCCGGGCCTAACTCTCTTTTTTCACCAACCTCGTCCCAATGTATCGGTGATCTGCATTTCCTCTCATAAAGTGCCTCGTAAGGAGCCATACCTATAGACGATTGGTAACTATTGTTATAGGTGAACTCCACTAGAGGTAACTTCAGTTCCCAGATGCCCTGGAAATCGATCACACAAGCTCGGAGTAGATACTCTAGAATCTGAATCACCTTTTCGAACTGAACCATCGGTTTGAGGATGAAACAATGTACTGAACAATAACTACGTCCCCATAGCTGAATGCAGATTCTTCCAGAAGGATGGTGTGAAACTCAGATCTCTGACCGAAACAATGGACACTGGGATTCTGTGCAATCTATCTATATTTCGGATGTACAGCTCTGCATACTAAGTCATGGTGAATGTCGTCTTAATAGGTAAAAAATACGCTGATTTCGTAAGACGATCAACTATCACTCAAATGATATTGAATCCCCTGATAGTCCTTGGAAATCCCATTACAAAATCCATCGTGATATTTTCTTATTTCCACTCAGGAATAGGAAGTGGCTTAAGCTTCTCAGTTGTCCTCTGGTGTTCTGCCTTAACCTGCTGGCACGTCAAACAGTCAGACACAAAATGCAAAATGTCTCGTTTCATGTCCGATCACCAATACAATAACTGCAAATCCTTATACATCTTCGTACTTCCAGGATGAATGGAGTACGGATTATTATGGGCTTCATTCATAACAACATCTCTCAATGAATCGCCACTAAGAACCTAAAGTCGATCTCGATATCGAACTACCCCATCCTCCTCTGAATACAGTTTTCGACCTTTAGATTCATCTCTCAGTCTCCATTTATGTAATTGCTCATCAGAAGACTGACCTGATGGGATCCTTTCCTTCAGAGTCGATTGAATTGACATAGTAGAAAGATTAAGAGTCTCGCCTCTAGCATACACTGAAAGCTCGAATCGCTGAATCACTGCGTGCAATGGTCTCTGAACTGACAACTGAGCAATAGCTGTTGTTGTAGAGGCCCGTATTTCGCATTTGAAAATTTGCGGAAAAATTTAAAATTTTCTCTTTAAATAAATAAAATACCTCATTCATAAAATATACTGATAAAAAGATCCAAAGTTTAAAGTAGCAGCGGAAGTAAATAATGTTTTCAGAATAACAACTTAAAGTAATTCGACAAAATAAAAATTGAGTTTGGAATAAAAATAGTAAGTGCTGAAAATGAGGTCCTCGGGTTCCTACTACTGCCGACCCAAGCTAGCTCACTGGTCCCCGCCCTCGGCCTCGACCTCATCAGTACCTACAACAATCAAGTCTAGTGAGTCTAAAGACTCAGCATGCATATATTGTAGATAACAAGTAAATATATCGTAAAATCACATGCAACTTAAAATATCGTGTCGTGACGTAAACATGAAAATCGTATCATGATTAATTATAAATACGTGCATAACTGAAAATCGTACGTAAAATGCTTGCTCGATAGAGCCCTGTCATAAAATAGCGTATCACGATTTTTTTGTGGAGAATATGTTCTACGCGAGTGGTCCATAACGTAACTTAACATAACATAACATGAATCGTCTGATCAGACTAAACAAAAGTATACTGGGCGGTAGAGATCATCACAGCCCTTGGACTGGATATCCGTACCCATACATGAACATGAACCGGTCGTATGTCACCGGGTGAAGTAATAATCCCATAAGCTGCAATCCCATGAACGTGAAGTGGTCACGAAACATATCACATTTATCTCAAAATAAACATTTTTATTCTATGCACGTAATATATTTAAAATTCTGTTTTATTTTACCAAATGGGTTGGATCGTCCCCAGGCTCGCTGCATCCTAATCCTAACATGAGAACATGCAAATAAACTTAACTTGACCGAAACTTCGTAATTGAACCCAAAAAGGGGACAATTACGCCCAACGAACTTAGTATTCAATCATGGCTTCGTACCAACCCGAACCAACATCGAAACATCATTTAGCCATGATTAAAATACTGGAAAACATGACCATAGGGTGGTAATACACGAAAATTTTGCATGGAGGCCAAAATCGTGAAACGTTCTTTCGAGAGTCACTTTGGCACATTGCATCGTAAATTCTCGTACGACCTCTAAACTTAACCAAATCACAAACGGCCAAAAACAAGACCTTTCTAACTCAATGAGGTATTTTCCAATCCAAGGACATAGGCTAAAAGCCAACCAAGAACTCAAAACACACCTCTGAACGAAGGCATAGTTGCTGTCCAGAAAATTACAGCAGCAGCTGTTGCGCTTCCTTGCTTTGTTTTCGCGACTATTGGCCATTGGGGATTGAACCACCAACAAGAGCCTCTTGCCAAAATCTTAAGGTGTGGCTTGAACCATGGCTAATGGCCCTAGGCCAGCCACAATCCAAGCAACCACCCAAACCATCACCACGCTTCACCCGAGAACGCATACTGCACGCGTTCGTGTTGCGATTGTTTTGCAGTCATGGATCATTCCAGTGGCCATTTGATTGACCATGGCATGATCTAGAAATCATGAGGTATTGTGTGAACCATGGCTAAGGGCTAGAAGCCAACCAAGATCCACCCAACACCATAAATTCGAAACCAAGCTCACACACAAAATCAGAACTTGAAAACCGAAGGGACACTTGTGTTGTTTCTTTTAAAATCCGATGGGACCACGAACCAAGCCATGAAAGGGCATCTTGGTCACGTCCTAGGCAAGCCAAGGAAAGATTCTAACCATGGCTACAGCCCCTAGGGCAGCCAAGATCAGAACCCTCCCTTTTGGCAGCAAAACATAAAAACCGAAACTCAAAATGACATTATGGAAGAGTTGCTGTCATTTCCCTTCCTTGCGTGCATGGGGCTTGAACTAACGGACCAACAAGACCTTAACACACCCTAGTACATGCCTAGGTGCAGCCTTGGATGCCTGCAACCGAAGCCAACCCCTGAAATCATCAAAAACAACAAAACCGTGAGGCATAGATGAAGGGCCGAAAAATCTGTACACCCTTTTCAAAAATGTTGCTGTCCAAAATCGGTTTTCTTTCGTGATTCATGCACATATGATGTTTTAAAATGATAATATGACTTTATTGAAGAGAAAAAGATAATATAAACATGCCTTGGATTTGTTTGAAATGAAAACAAATCGATTACGACGACACGGCGCGGAGGAGACGGAGTTGCTTTGCTTCTTGTTTTTCTCTCTTGCTTCTCCTTAGTTTTCTCACGTTTTTCTTGCTGGAATACTCTGAAATTTTCGGTGGAATGGAGAGGGAAATGGCCAGGGAATGAAGGGAAGTTTGCAAGATAGAAGAGAGGAAATGAATCTTTCTATCCTTGAGTTGATTGCTAGATAGGAATGATATGATATGGTGGGATNAAAATGAGTTGTCAAATCATTTAAATCCTACAAAGGGGTGACCGAANTCTTACTTATCAAATAAGTGTAGATAATTGCTTAATTAAAAATTTAAGTTGATTAAAAGGTGAGGGATTATTATGTCAAGAAAAAGGATTAAGGAAAGATATCAATGAAAATGAGTTGTCAACTTTTTAATTCTTTTGAAATGAAGTGGCCGAAAATTACTATTAAAATGGGGTAAAATATTACTTAATTATTGAATTTTAAATATTTAAAATTTTATCTACCCATTAGATATTTTAGTGAATTAAATAAATTAGTTTAGGATTTTAATTATCTTGCATGCATGGCTAAATTTTTAAATTAAATTTACTAACATGTTAAGTTACAATTTTTTAAATAAAATAAGCCTAGATTAACTTATCTCAATTGGTCACACATTTTAATTTAGGCTTTTAATTAATTATGGGACATAAAAAAATTTATTTACTACTTATTTCTAATTAATTAAATAAATCCTTAGACCTTATTTTAGCTTAAAATAAATTGTTCTTTGACTTAAATTAAATTTAAGAATATTTTCTTATCATTAAATTTTATCTTAATACTCCAACTCCGGTCCGGCCTCGCTTATTTAACTAAAAAGGTAAAACTAAACTACTGCGAAAAATAAATAAATAATCATAACTCAAAAATTTTAAAAGAATGAATTTAAATCCTCAAAATAAAATCATTTTAATTTAAATAATAGTAATTATGCATGGCTTATACGTAGTCTGATTTAACTGGTTCTACAGTTGTCTTTTTACTCAAAGCTGTAACGTACCGTACTTTTACTATTTAAAATTTGCGGAAAAATTAAAAATTTTCTTAGATACAAAATAAACTTTCACAAGGGAATTAAAATATCTGTTCGTCTAAAATATTCGCCACTGAGTCTCCCAAAAGAAATGATTATTTGAAACATCATCAACCACTTCACGAAAATCAAAGTATAAAAAAAAATATTCGACATGCTTAACATTTTAAAGTTTAAAACATGGGCGGTCCTCGGGTCTAGCTGCCTGCTCAGTCCAAGTCGGCTCCTTGGTCTCCACCCCTAGTCTCTTCAACATGCTCCTCACCTGCATCGATCAAGTCTAGTGAATCTAAAAACTCAACACGTATAAACTTGAAATAACGAGTAGTACGTAATAAAATCACACGCAACTTCAAAATAGAGCGTACATATTGGAAACGTAAATCTGAACATGAGAACGTAACGTACTGTAGCGTGATCATAATAGCATAGCATAGACGTGCTATAATCATAAAAACTTTCGTGAACATACTTGCATCTTACATACATGAGCATACTTATCATAATTTTGCGTAGAGGCATGTTTCAAAGCAAGTGACCCATAACATAATCGTCTGATCAGACTAAACCACAGTACTGAGATGACAAGGACGAATCCACTGCCACATACATGAGATTCCCGTTCATGCTTTAACGGGTGGATTGGTCCCCGTTCATGCTTTAACGCTTTCCAATCATGATCTAAATCCGTTCATGCTTTAACGGGGTAGGTTGGTCTCCGTTCATGATTTAACGCTTTCCAACCCCATACATAAATTGGTCACAAGACATTTAGCATACCTCAAAACTTGAAAATATTTTCTTTTTGCACGTCGAACATACTTACTTGGCGTTGTGGGATTCGTTGGATCTCGTTTGGAGTCGCTGCTGCAATATACTAACATGGATTCAATACTTAACTGGCACAACTTAGACGTAGGTACGCGAGCTCACCATCAAAGTGATTGAATAGCTTATGACATTCTAGTACACTCCGGACTTGACCTCGCTTAATCAACGTGCTAACCAAAGACCTCACATCCCAAAGCAAACATTAAAATATTCCCTAATTACGAAGTACACGGACCCCGTGTCTGGGTCTGTGTCAAGGTCCGTGTAGCTACTGTAAAGGCATACTCGAAAAGAAGGAAGGGCGAAGACCCCAAAAATCTGAAATAAGATGTGTAGGGTGTATTGTGTGTTTTGGTGTGTAAAAATGTGTAAGTGTATGTGTCCTTCCTTCTTTTCGAGTATGCCTTTATAGTAGCTACACGGACCTTGACACAGACACAGACACAGACACGGGGTCCGTGTACTTCGTATTTAGGGAATATTTTAATGTTTGCTTTGGGATGTGAGGTCTTTGGTTAGCACGTTGATTAAGCGAGGTCAAGTCTCGAGTGTACTAGAATGTCATAAGTTATTCAATCACTTTGATGGTGAGCTCGAGTACATACGTCTAAGTTATGGAAGTTAAGTATTGAATACATGTTAGTATGTTGCAGCAGCGGCTCCAAACGAGATCCAACGAATCCCACAACGTCAAGTAAGTATGTTCGACGTGCAAAAAGAAAATATTTTTAAGTTTTGAGGTATGCTAAATGTCTTGTGACAAATTTATGTATGGTGTTGGAAAGCGTTAAAGCATGTACGAGGACCAACCCGCCCCGTTAAAGCATGAACGGGTTTAGATCAGGATTGGAAAGCGTTAAAGCATGAACGTGGAACAATCCACCCGTTAAAGCATGAACGGGGATCTCATGTATGTGGCAGTGGATTCGTCCCTGTCAGCCAAGTACTGTGGTTTAGTCTGATCAGGCGATTATGTTATGGGTCATTTGCTTTGAAACATGCCTCTACGCAAAATTATGATAAGTATGCTCATGTATGTAAGATGCAAGTAAGTTCACGAAAGTTTTTATGATTATGGCACGTCTATGTTATGCTATTATGATCACGCTACAGTACGTTACGTTCTCATGTTCATATTTACTTTTCCAATATGTATGCTCTATTTTGAAGTTTCATGTGATTTTATTACGTACTACTCGTTATTTCCAGTTTATACGTGTTGAGTCTTTAGACTCACTAGACTTGATCGATGCAGGTGAGGAGTATGTTGAAGAGACTAGGGGTGGAGATCAAGGAGCCGACTTGGACTGAGCAGGCGGCTAGACCCGAGGACCGCCCATGTTTTAAACTTTAAAATGTTGAGCATGTCGAATATTTTTTTTTTATACTCTGATTTTCGTGAAGTGGTTGATGAGGTTTCAAATAATCATTTCTTTTGGGAGACTCAGTGGCGAATATTTTAGACGAACATATATTTTAATTCCCTTGTGAAAGTTTATTTTGTATCTAAGAAAATTTTTAATTATTCCGCAGATTTCGAATAGTTAAAGTACGGTACGTTACAGTTGGTATCAGAGCGGTGTTCTTGTAAAGGGTTATGCCTACTGCCCATTGCAAGAAGATCACGAAGTCACACCTCAAGTCGGTAAGTTTTCATGTTTTAAATTATGTTATGTAGTAAGCATCGAATCATGATTTCAGCATGTGTATATTTAAATCCAAACTACGTGCATCTTATGCTATTAGTATCATGTTCATGCATATGGGGTTTATGTGTCGGGTAATTATTGGAACAGTATGCCTCCTAGATGTATGATTAATCAGGAAGCAAGGGAGGAGAACCGAGAGGCCCGAGATGAGGAGAAGATCACTCCTCCTCGTCCACCACCAGATATGCAGGCACAGATGCTTGCAGGCATGACGCAGTTCTTCGCGCAGTTCGCGGGGAGCCAAGCTGCAGTAGGGGGTGCAGGGGTGAGGCCCCAACCGGAGGCGGTGTATGAAAGATTTAGGAGGATGAACCCAAAGGAGTTTTCGGGGACCACTGACCCGATGATAGCAGAGGGATGGATTAAGTCCATCGAGGTAATTTTTGATTTTATGGAGCTGACGGATGCAGATAGAGTCAGGTGTGACACGTTCCTTCTGACCGAGGACGCCAGACTATGGTGGGAAAGCGCTTCCGTATCAGTAAATCTACAGACTTTGACCTGGAATGGGTTTAAGGAAATGTTCTACTCCAAGTACTTCACTGAGGAAGTACGATCCAGGCTGACCAGAGAGTTCATGGCGTTGCGTCAAGGGGACAGCAGCGTTGCAGAATTTGTGAGGAAGTTTGAAAGGGGGTGTTACTTCGTGCCCCTAATAGCTAATGATGCCCGATAAAAGTTGAGGCATTTTATGGATGGGTTACGGCCGATCTTGCGCCGTGACATCCGAGTAGCTTGTCCTACTACATATGCAGTCGCCGTTCTAGAGCTTTGGCGGCAGAACAGGACCAGCGAGATATTGAGAATGATAGGCAGGGCAAGAGGCCCTATCAGGCGCCGCAGCAGCAGTAGCAGCAGAGACCTCCGTTCAAGAAACCTTACAAAGGGCAACCAGGGAAGAAGCCATATTAAGGACCGCCTAAGGGCAAGGGTCCAATTCAGCAGCAAGTGGCGCCTCAGAAGCCCGGTAATTTCCCAGTGTGCCCAAAATACAACCGCCAGCATCCGGGGCAATGTTTGTATGGGTCAGACAAGTGCTTTAAATGTAGAGCCAGTGACCACATGTTGAAAGAGTGCCCACAGTGGAGGCAGCCAACTCAGGGTAGAGTGTTCACCATGCATGCTCAGGAATCGAACCCAGACACGACATTACTGACCGGTAAGCTTATTCAATTATGCACAATATTATTTTGCGATGCCTGCATGTTATTTTATTTGGGATTATTAGGATGCTAGTTTTATTTTGGTAACTTGGGATAGAATTTCCTGCTATGTTTGAGGTTAAGGTTAGGATTTTGGGATATAAGTTTTGTGTTGGTCCGACGTCTCTCAGGAAATATTTTCATAAAAAAAATCGCCACGAAGGCCTTGATATATTCAAGGGCCACTCATTCTTTTATTTCTGAGACGTTCGCTAGTCACCTGGACGTCAAGTCTATTGGACTCGACGTGAACTACTCGGTGACAGTCCCATGAGGTGAAGAACTGTTAGCTACCAGTGTGGTCAGAGATATTGATCTAGAACTGCAGGGCCACCTGGTGTATGCCGATCTGATCGTGTTGCCGATGCCAGAGTTTGATATCATTTTGGGAATGGACTGGCTGACTAAGAACAGAGTTCTTATTGATTTCCAGATTAGGTCAGTGTTAGTAAGACCTTTGGGTATTGAGCAGTTTCTCTTTGAGCCAGCTAGATGGAGGAGTTTCCCTCGCATGATCTCTTGCATGCAGGCGCGGAGACTCATTTCCAAGGGGTGTCAGGCTTTCTTGGCCAGCATCATTTCAACACCTGATGCGCCCACTCCATCTATATCTGATGTACCAATAGTCAGGGACTTTCCTGACGTTTTTTCAGATGACGTCACAGGCCTTCCACCAGAGAGAGATGTGGAGTTTGCGATTGATCTCATGCCAGGCACAATGCCAATCTCTAAGGCACCGTACCGATTAGCTCCAGCTGAGATGCTAGAACTCAAACAGCAAATTCAGGAGCTTCTTGACAAGGAATTCATTCGTCTTAGTTTCTCGTCATGGGGAGCGCCAGTGCTTTTTGTAAAGAAGAAGGATGGGAGCATGAGACTGTGTATCGATTACCGAGAGCTGAACAAGGTAACGATCAAGAATAAATACCCATTACCAAGGATCGAGTACTTGTTCGATCAGTTGCAGGGAGCTTCAGTGTTCTCTAAAATAGATCTTCGATCGGAGTATCACCAGCTGAACGTGAAAGATGCAGATGTTCATAAGACAGCCTTCAGAACCAGGTATGGGCATTACGAATTCTTAGTGATGCCGTTTGGAGTGAAAAATGCTCCAGCAATTTTCATGGACCTCATGAACCGAGTATTCCATTATCTTGATCAATTCGTCATAGTATTCATTAACGACATTCTCATATACTCGAAGAGCCATGAAGAGCACAGTCATCACCTGAGTACAGTTTTGCAGGTTTTGCAGAGTCGCAAGTTATTTGCGAAGTTCAGTAAGTGTGAGTTTTGGTTGGAGAAGGTAGCGTTTTTGGGTCACATAGTGTCTAGCAGTGGCATTGAGGTGGATCCAGCTAAGGTAGCAGCAGTCCAAGAATGGGTTGAGCCCAAGAATGCATCTGAGATTCGCAGTTTCCTTTGCCTAGCAGGCTACTACATGAAATTTATTCAAGGGTTTTCTTCGATAGCAGTGCGACTCACTTCACTGACAAAGAAGAATGCAAAGTTCGTATGGAGTGGTGATTGTCAGAAGAGCTTTGATACTTTGAAGCGAGCTCTTATTTCAGCGCCGATGTTAGCCATGCCATCAGGGCAAGGAGATTTTGTGTTATACACCGATGCATCTAAGCTCGGGTTAGGCGCAGTGTTGATGCAGCAGGGTCGGGTAATAGCTTATGCTTCCAGGTAGTTGAAGGTTCATGAGAAGAACTACCCGACTCACGATCTTGAATTAGCCGCAGTAGTCTTTGCGTTGAAGATTTGGAGACACTACTTGTATGGCGAGAAATGCCAGATATTCACTGATAACAAGAGTCTCAATTATTTCTTCACGCAAAAAGAGTTGAATATGAGACAGAGGCGGTGGTTGGAATTGGTAAAAGACTACGACTGCGAAATTAGCTACCATCCGGGAAAGGCTAATGTTGTCGCAGACGCCTTGAGCAGAAAAGTGACAGTTGTAGCACAGTTGCCAGTACATCGACCTCTTCAGTCTGAGATTCAGTGGTTTGATCTAGAGGTCTATCGTAAGGGCGGAGCACCTAAGCTGTCTACTCTGACAGTCAAATCCGATTTGTTAGACCGAATCCGTAGGGGACAGCCTTCGGATGAACAGTTGCAGAAATGGAGGCTGAAAGATGAAGCCAAGGACAGTGTGCTCTACACAGTGTCAGATGGTGTTGTGAGATACAGAAGGAGAATGTGGGTGACTAACGTCGATTCGATCAGAGAAGATATCTTATCAGAGGCACATGCATCTCCGTATTCAATCCACCTAGGAGGAACCAAGATGTACAAAGACCTGCAGATCTTGTATTGGTGGCCAGGGATGAAGAGAGAGATCCGCAGATTTGTGTCTGAATGCCTCACTTGTCAACAGGTGAAGGCAGAACACCAGAGGCCAGCAGGAATACTAAAGCCACTCCCTATCCGAGAGTGGAAATGGGAGAACATTACTATGGATTTTGTTATTGGGTTTCCAAGGTCAGTCAGAGGATCCAATGCCATTTGGGTTATCGTGGATCGACTCACTAAATCAGCGCACTTCTTGCCAGTGAAGACGACTTTCTCCATGACACAGTATGCGGAGATTTATATCAGGGAGATAGTGCGTTTGCACGGGATCCCAGTTTCTATTGTGTCCGACAATGACCTTAGATTCACATCGTCCTTCTGGAAAAGCCTACATGCAGCCATGTGGATGAAGTTGCTTTTCAGCACAGCATTTCACCCGCAGACAGACGGCCAGTATGAGCGTGTGATCTAGATAATAGAGGATTTGTTGAGAGCTTGTGTAATCGATTTTCAGGGGAGTTGGGAATTTAAGCTACCTTTAGTGGAGTTTACATACAACAACAGTTTTCAAGCATCTATAGGTATGGCTCCCTATGAGGAATTGTATGGAAGGAAGTGCAGATCACCGACTCATTGGGATGAAGTCGGTGAAAAAACAGAACTGGGCCCGGAGATAGTTCAGCAGACTGCAGATGTGGTGGTCAAGATTCGCGACAGGATGAAGACCGCCTAGAGTCGCCAAAAGAGCTATGCTGACAAGAGGAGGAGAGATCTAGAGTTTGCCGTAGGTGATCACGTTTTTGTAAAAATAGCACCTATGAAGGGTGTTATGAGATTTGGGAAAAGAGACAAGCTGAGTCTGAGATTCATTGGACCTTTCGAGATTCTGGACAGAGTTGGGACTCTAGACTATCGTGTTGCCCTTCCACCGAATCTGGCCGGGGTACACAATGTGTTCCATGTCTCAATGCTGAGGAAGTACCTAGCTAATCCTTCGCACGTATTGAGCTATGAACCGTTACAGTTGGCTCCAGACCTGTCTTATGAGGAGAGACCTGTCCAAATCCTAGACAGATAGGAGCGTAGTCTTCGGAACAAGGTCCGGTGGCTGAACCAATCAGTGGAGGAGGCTACTTGGGAGTCCGAGACAGATATGAGAATTCGCTACCTGGAGTTGTTCGGTAAGATTTAATTTCGAGGACAAAATTTATATAAGTGAGGGAGGAACTGTAGAGCCCAAATTCAGTAGACCTATAACCCATGCATTTATTTAATTGTTAAATTATTTATTTAAATTTAAAATGAGTTTTTAGCCATGCATGATTTATTTAAATGCATTATTTTAAATTATTCATGTTTATGTTATGCACGTTAAAATGTTTTTCAAGTTTCATGTCCAGTCGATTATTCGATGCGGGATCGAGGGAAAAGACCGGTGACGATTTTAGCAATTTAAAATGTGGTATTTTATTTTAAGTTGAGGTTGGGGCATTTTAACTAATTTATTAAGTTTCAGTATTTTAAAGCCTAATTTAATTATTAGATGAATTTTAGAATTTTAAAACTTTTAAAGTTGACCTTGTGTATTTATTTTGTTAAAAAGGAGAATTTTATAAAATTAGTGTGGGTTAACCTTTTATTATCATTTTAATTAGTTAATTTAGCAAGAGTTCTCCTAATTAAAAACCCACACACACTCACACACACACTTACATGTTTTGACACACACGAAAACACACATTACACCCTACACATCTTATTTCAGATTTTTAAAGAGAGAAAACTAGGGTTCTTGGTGTCTAAAGCAGCCGCCCCCTTCCCTCTCCATCTTCCAGCAAATTTTCGTGTGTTTTCTTCAAAGATTTTAGGGCCACGTTCGTCCCGGATCAATCCTCGCGCCATCTCCGCTTCGGTATCGTCGTTACGGTATTTTCAAATATAAAAAGACACGTATATTCTGTTATTTCTGCATCAATCTCGTCATAATATGTGTGAAAATCCATGTTTGATGCGCAAAGTTTGAGCAGGAAATGTTTAGATCGATTTTTTAACGTGTTTGAATCCCGAAAATTCGTTTTTCACTGTAATTTGAATTACTGCCATTTTTCAGTCGAGATTTCGAGAAAACTTTCAAATTATGAAATGTAGAACTTTTGGATACCTTCGATTTGATATAAAATTCGTAATATTTGGATAAAAATCGAGTGAGTTATGACGTTTTTCGTGAGCATGCTCAAACTGCGACTTTTATGTAAATTGTGTTCTTGAAGTTATTTGTTGCAGGCTTCGTTGGGAATCGACGGGCGATCGCTGCTGCGGTTAAGTAAGTCAAGAACGATGTCGGGATTATTATTGGTGTCTATTTTTGTGTCGTTAAGCACAAGGGTGAACTAAGAGTCGTAGGAAGGAAAGTGGTGTCGAAATTTCGGGTTGTGTCGTTTGTTATTGTTACTCGAGCTTGGCGGCAACTTTAATGGCTTGTATGGGTTGGAGTCATTACCTTAGTGTCGTAAGAGGGGTCTCGAGGTATCGATTCTCAGCCCTTATGGTTTGGTAAGAGAGAAAATCATCATGTTAAGTTTTCGCGCAGGTTTCGAAATTTCCGAGGCTGCACGGACACGTACACGGACCCTGAAACGGGGGTCATTTTTCCAGTAAGTACACGGAGGTGTACACGGACCCAGACACGGGGTCCGTGCCTCTGCTTTTCTTCGAAGTGTCAATTTTTGCAGAGTCTACACGGACCCCTACACAGACCTAGGCACGGGGTCCGTGCCCTTCCTTCTTGTCGAGTATGCCTTTACAGTAGCTACACGGACCTTGACACAGACCCAGACACGGGGTCCGTGTACTTCGTATTTAGGGAATATTTTAATGTTTGCTTTGGGATGTGAGGTCTTTGGTTAGCACGTTGATTAAGCGAGGTCAAGTCCCGAGTGTACTAGAATGTCATAAGCTATTCAATCACTTTGATGGTGAGCTCGTATACCTACGTCTAAGTTATGCAAGTTAAGTATTGAATCCATGTTAGTATGTTGCAGCAGCGGCTCCAAACGAGATCCAACGAATCCCACAACGCCAAGTAAGTATGTTCGACGTGCAAAAAGAAAATATTTCCAAGTTTTGAGGTATGCTAAATGTCTTGTGACCAATTTATGTATGGGGTTGGAAAGCGTTAAAGCATGAACGAGGACCAACCCGCCCCGTTAAAGCATGAATGGGTTTAGATCAGGATTGGAAAGCGTTAAAGCATGAACGTGGAACAATCCACCCGTTAAAGCATGAACGGGGATCTCATGTATGCGGAAGTGGATTCGTCCCTGTCAGCCTAGTACTGTGGTTTAGTCTGATCAGGCGATTATGTTATGGGTCACTTGCTTTGAAACATGCCTCTACGCAAAATTATGATAAGTGTGCTCATGTATGTAAGATGCAAGTAAGTTCACGAAAGTTTTTATGATTATGGCACGTCTATGCTATGCTATTATGATCACGCTACAGTACGTTACGTTCTCATGTTCATATTTACGTTTCCAATATGTACGCTTTATTTTGAAGTTGCATGTGATTTTATTACGTACTACTCGTTATTTCCAGTTTATACGTGTTGAGTCTTTAGAATCACTAGACTTGATCGATGCAGGTGAGGAGTATGTTGAAGAGACTAGTGGTGGAGACCAAGGAGCCGACTTGGACTGAGCAGGCGGCTAGACCCGAGGACCGCCCATGTTTTAAATTTTAAAATGTTAAGCATGTCGAATATTTTTTTTATACTCTGATTTTCGTGAAGTGGTTGATGAGGTTTCAAATAATCATTTCTTTTGGGAGATTCAGTGGCGAATGTTTTAGACGAACAGATATTTTAATTCCCTTATGAAAGTTTATTTTGTATCTAAGAAAATTTTTAATTTTTCCGCAAATTTTAAATAGTAAAAAGATTAAGAGTCTCGCCCCTAGCATACACTGAAAGCTCGAATCGCTCAATCTCTGCGTCCAATGGTCTCTGAACTGACAACTGAGCAATAGCTATTGTCTTTTTACTCAAAGCATCCGCAACAACATTATCCTTTCTCGGATGGCAGCTAATCTTGCAGTCGTAATCCTTCACCAACTCTAACCATCTCCGCTTCCTCATATTCAACTCTTTCTGGGTGAATAAGTACTTCAAGCTTTTATGATCAGTGAAAATCTTGCACTTCTCCCCATATAAGTAATGTCTCTAGACCTTCAAAACAAAAACTACTGCTGCAAGCTCGAGATCATGAGTCGGGTAATTCTTCTCATGAACCTTCAGCTTTCTAGACGCATATGCTATCACTCGATCATTCTGTATCAGGACTACGCCCAAACCAAGCTTCAAACCGTCTATATTGATAATATACTCTCCTTGCCCTGATGACGTCGATAGGACTGGCGCTGAAGTCAAAGCTTACTTCAACTTCTCGAAACTCTCCTAGCAGCTTGATCCCCAAATAAACTTCGCATTTTTCTTCGTCAAGGCGATCAGGGGTACTGCAATAGAAGAAAAACCTTGAAAGAACTTCCGGTAAATAGCAGTTAGACCCAAGAAACTGTGGATCTCAATTACACTCTTAGGTGTTGGTCACTCTCTAACTGCCTCGACTTTGCTGGGATCGACCTCAACTCCATCTCTAAAGATAATGTAGCCTAAGAACGCCACTCACTCGAGCCAAAACTCGCACTTGTTGAACTTAGCGAACAACTTTCTGTCTTGCAATAACTGTAGAGCCTTCTCTCAAGTGCTGACTGTAGGGGTGTGCAACGGTCGGTTTGGTTCGGTTTTAATAAACTTCGGTTCGGTTTACGGTTTTTCGATTGCTTAATCCTAAACCAAACCATTTTAATTCGGTCCGGTTTGGTTTTTTTGTATTACGGTCGGGTTATTACTGTTTGTTTGATAAATTTAATTATAA
This sequence comes from Primulina huaijiensis, assembly GCF_012295235.1. NCBI lineage: Eukaryota > Viridiplantae > Streptophyta > Magnoliopsida > Lamiales > Gesneriaceae > Primulina > Primulina huaijiensis. Next base: position 3,999,226 of record NC_133316.1, read on the forward strand.
ATAAAGTTGTACGTTATAAATTTTAAAAAAATATAATAAAAAAATCACAATCAAATTGGTTTTGATTATCTTACAAAAATCAAAATAAAGTAATAAAAAACAGACATAGCTATAATTCTTCTAAACAATTTGTTGAGTATCTCACAAACATCAAAATAAAATAATAAAAAATATAGCTACGACAATTGTAAGCAATTTGGAATTTGGATATGTTGATAGTGAATAATTCCAGCATTGGATCCATCAACTCCTACAAAAAAATCCTCATACGTAGGGAAATGAAAATGTCAACCTATTATGAAAAATAATAAGTTTATATAAATTAGATCAACTTAACAAACCTGATTGTAAGTCACAATTATATATCAATGAGGCAGTAAAATAGTAAACATAATGAAATTACTTATATTAATTATTTTATTATTTATTAAATTACTTATATTAGTTATTTTATTAATTATTATATTTTAAATGGTCGGTTCTGTTTTTTCGGTTTTAAAATTTCAAAAACCGATAACCGAACCGAAAAACCAAAAATACAAAAACTCAAAACCATAACAGACCGAAAAACCGTTTAAACCGAACCAAAAAAACCGAAATTTATGGTCCGGTCGGTTTTTTCGGTGTAAACCGTTTAATGAACACCCCTAGCTGACTGTGCTCTTCTTTGTTCATCGAGTAAATCAGAATATCATCTATAAAAGAATATGATAAAATGATCCATATACGGTTGAAATACGCGATTAATGAGATCCATGAAGATTGCTGGCACATTGGTCAACGTGAATAGCATCACCATAAACTCGTAGTACCCATATCGAGTCCTGAAAGCCGTCTTGTGAACATCTGACTCTTTTACCTTCAATTGATGGTATCCCGAACGAAGATCTATCTTCGAGAAAATCGAAGCTCCTTGCAACTGATCAAACAAGTCTTTGATTCTAGGAAAGGGATACTTATTCTTGATGGTGACTCTGTTCAGCTCTCTATAGTCAATGTAGAGTCGCATACTACCATCCTTCTTCTTCACAAATACTATCAGTCCGCCTCACAGAGAAAAAACGCGGGCGAATAAAACCCTTGTCCAGAAACTCCTTAATCTGATCCTTCAGCTCTTTCATCTTGGCTGGTGCTAGATGATAGAGTGCCTTAGAAATTGGCACTGTACTCGCATAAACTCAATAGAAAATTCCATCACTCGGTCCGGTGGAATGCCAGAAACATCCTCAGAAAAGACGCTAGGAAATTTTCTGACAACCTCAACATCATCTAGCTTCTGACTGAACGGAACATGTACTGAAATAACGCTCGCTAGAAAAGCTTGGCAGTCTCACTTCATAAGTTTCCTCGCACAGATGCAGGAGATGATGTGCGGCATTTGCTTGTTTCTTGCTGCCTCAAAGACAAAAGATTTCTCACTGGACGGTCTAATAGATACTGACCTCTGCCGAAAATCTATTGAAGCTCCATTCAACGATAGCCAATCAATGCTAAGAATGATGTCGAACTCAAGCATCGGGAGTACAATGAGATCTGCCTGAACCACATTCTTCAGTAAACGAAGCTACAGATTCTTTACTATACTCGTAGTAACCATCTGATCACCAGAAGGAATAGAAACTCTAAAGCTCAAATTCAAATCCTATGGTATGATTTTCAGTCTTTTGACAAACGTATCAGATATGAATGAGTGTGTAGCTCCTGAATCTAGCAACGCACAGGTAACTACACCTGAAATAAATATCCTTCTTGCGACAAATATACCTACAAATCCATTTGATTCGAAAAGTTAAAGGATTCCTATCATTAATAACCCAAAATTCTCAAAAATTTCCTCACTTAACCCTTAGTAAATCTTGAAATTACACAATCTGCCCAAAAATAATTTTCAAAAACTGCATTTCAGCCCTTGCTTTCTCGAAATTCTTTCATTTTGGGGCCTCAAGTCTCGAAATTTGCATTATTTCCCCAACTAAAATTTGAATTTAAACAATTCAGATCCTAACCTCTTTAAATTTACTGTTTTGATCCTAAAATTCTTGAATTTACGAAAACAACCCCTGATTTTCTAGAATTCGCAAAAAAAACCTGAAATTCTCAAACTTTGAACTTTCGAAAATCTCATATTTTCACTTGGAACTTTCGGTCATCTCAATTTCAGTCCCTGGACTTCTTAAAATTACATATTAGCCCTAAATTTCTCGGCCTTGAGCCATTAAACCCTTGAGCTCTCGCTTTTTTTACATTTTAGTCCCTATAGTTTTCGATTTATGCCATGCAATCCTCATACTCTCGTTTTCTTCATTTTCAAGTCCCTTAATTCTTAAATTGATTCAATTCATTCCTTAAATCTAACTTAAGTAGAGCATGCAACCTATTTTCTTCTAGGTTCCTTATTATCCTAATCAATTCCACTAACCAAATTATCATTTCATGCAATAAAAGCAACGTAAAAACATTAAACAACTAGGTTACCAATGATCAAAGTCGTGTCTGACTCTGACTCTATCTCCTCAGCATGCATGACATATGATAAGCGCAAGAATTGCACTTAATTTATATGAGAAATGGGTCGGTGTTACCTGAAAACTCCTTCGGACCAAGCCTCCTGAACTGATCATACACATCATGTTGTAGCCTCGGAGCCTACTACTCAAAGAATCTTGCCATATGAAAAGTACAAAAATTACACTTAATTTATATGAGAATCTATTTGAATTATTTTCGGACAAAATTATGCTTGATATTTATTGTTTTTGTGTCGAGTAGGAGATAAAAAAAAAAAAAAAACTATTGGATGGTTGAGGGTAATTAAAGGTGTTTTTGATCATGAAATGTTGGTGGACAAATGTCGCTGTGCCAAGGAAGAAGTGTCGCAACATTAAGACTTCAAAGGAGGAAAAGAAGCGCCTATGCACCATGACATTCAAACCACCAGTGCCGCAGCGCCACAAAGCAGTGCCTGAACCACCAAACAAGAAGTGCCTAGGTGCTAGTGCCTGCGCAAATCAACAAATGGGCTTTAACTCACGGGCTCGAAACGAGAATAAAAAAGAAAGATAGGGTTTTCAGAAGGAGGCAGCCGTTTTTGGAGAGGATACACGAGAAGAAGATCTGGCAGCTACTATAGTGATTCAACGCATAACTTACTGGTACAAACTTCTTATAATACAGAACTTTTGTTATCCTACAGAGTCAGAACTCAATGCCAACATAAACTCAAACTCAAACTCAAACTCGCAAGTTTACTATCAGGCACGACTGAATTTCTAAAAACGTAACTGCAAAATTTTAAAAAAATTTGACCAACAAAAATAGTTAAAAGGAGACAAACTGCATTTATGCCAGAAAAAATCGACAACTATCAGAATCGATAGATAGAGCGATAAAAACATCGTCATCTTCTTTATCAAGGCGTCTTAAACGAAAACGAAAATGAAATACACCGAGTCTCTCCTCTTCAACTAATTCTACACACAAATGTAAATTACATTTATTGCTACAACTTATTTGTACTACGTGTTTAGATACTCGGTCGTAATGGCCACGATCCACTTCGCAGGTTCCACAAGCATAGCAGCCACCACAGATGACCCTTAAAAATTATCATCAAGCACCTTAGAAAACAGTATTCCTTGAACAAACTCACATCTCTTCGTCTTCTCCTCCTTATCTTTGATCGACAACGGAGGTTCTTGGACCTTTCTGCAAACAGTAATCCAATCAATATCATCATTACTTGTACTTCCATTTTTAATCACTCTCCAAAAATACTATATTATTAAGTTATGCATTCCAAAAATACTTCTGTATTCACCATCCTAAAAAAACAATAAACACTTGCAATCACAGTATCACAAACGTTTTACGATGAATTTGATATTATTCATCACGCAAAAAAAAACTTGCATGATTTGATTGCTAAGTCAGATTCCGCCTACTTAAGTAAATGAAACTACACATGTACTTTATTCCTCAAAGTACTTCAAAAAAAAATCTGCAGAAAACAATTCCCAGAAAAATAGGAAATAAAACCCAACAAACTTTAAACTACTCAATGAAGCAGTAGCAATATCGACAATCACATTTTAACTACTTTAACCATATACAGCGGGTAAATGAGACCACGACATATATTTTCATCTTCAAGGCTGCAGATTATTGCTAGAGTGCAATAAAAACATTGTTGGAAAAAGGTATACTCCAATGCACCATTTGAAGTTGCACATTATTATTCCATTGATAATTTATCTCATCCAATCTCATGTTTACTTGGTCATATTATTTATCCATCTACTAATTATTTATCTTATATCAATCCAATCATTAATTATTTATCAAACATCAATCTAATCATTGAATTTAAATTATAATATTATCCTTAATAAATAACATTGTTGATATTTTATTAATTATTAAAATGATAATTTATCATCTTATCTCAAATTTAATCAATAAAACTAAACAAACTATTATTTATCAAACAAACCAAATACTATATTAACTATTTTTTTTTATTTTATTATTATATTAGATTATTTATCTCCAAATTATTTTCTTATATTTAATTTCAAACAGTGCCCACAATCATTTCAAAGATCCTGGAAATTTTAAAGGATCTACAAGCTCCATGCCTCTGAGATCTTTTGTATGGTGCCGATACCAATGATGGGGGGCAGGTGGATCTGGTTATTATTTTGTTCCGAATTTGATAAATCAGAGTATTTACACATGATGCATTTGACTCTGTTTTCCGCCATCAGGTGTCCGATTATTAAGCTTGGCGTTAGTGAGTAGCCGAACTGACCAGTAGCCCCATTAAGGAGGACAAAAGGATTTAGCAATTTCAAATTCTTCATCCATGTTGAGTTTCATTTATATGAAATAGCACATCGTTTAACTAGCTAATAAAATCAGGCACTACAACAGAGATAATCATTAACTTCTGTGGTAGAGATAAGATGAGCAAACCAAATGCTTAACTTTTTTCGAAGTACTCTAGTTTAGTCATCCAGATAATGACTAAATCTGTATTCAAGTCTCGAGAATTGTAGGAGAACAACTATTAAATTTCTGGAGGAAGGTGCCGCAAGAACGAATATGCATCAAGAAATCAGTATCCGTACCAACCACTAATTTCAAATGCCCATTAAATTTCACGGAGGTTACTATGAGGTCAGAACAAAATCAGGTAAATTTCAGAAACTCGATCATCAAAGTCTTGCAAAAACTATTGAGTTAACATAGCCCTACTTCAACGTTAAATTGGATTTTGAACCATTCTATAAAGTAAGAACTTAATCGATAAATATTAATCTCAATCGACTGGCTCTAGTCTAAACTAGTTAATAAACTTTCCAAACAAAACCAGCACTCGGAAGGAAGATGGTTGAAAACAGCCTAAAGAGCTCCGGGTATCTTAAGAATATCTTTTCATGGAGCCAAATAACACCATTAGAAATCATTTATGTTGAATCACATTTCCCCAAATTAGAGGGAGAAGGAAAGACTAAAAATCGTAAAGTGGTATGGATATAAAAGTGGATCAGATCATTTCTGCAAACACAAATAACTAAATGACTGAAAGGAGATATCCAAGTTCAATGCTCAACAACATCAAGAATATAATATTCTTAAAAGGCTATTCAAAATACTTCAGCAATTTGCCATAAGGTTAATTACTAAATGCCACATAATGACACGGAGTCAGAATGAACTGAAATATTACCTTTCTGAAATGCCATCAGTTGTGCTTTTTTCAACTGATACTGACACAGTTGATGTGTTAGATGGAACACTTTCAAAATCTTGAACCATTGGCAGAATAAATGACGACAATAGTGGATCTGGGGCTGCATTGCTAGAAGAAACTGAGGAGGCCGACCCTCCAAAAAGGGACTGCAAATTACCTTCTTTCAATTCCCTCCTCAACAAAGAAAGGGTTGAATAGGAACCAGATTTTCTCGATTTCCTCTTGCGCTGCATGTGATCTCCCGTCAAGGAAATGAAGGTAGATGATCATGTTAACATAAAATATTCAATTCAAACGAAAATATCAGTTGATCTTATTCTAATTGCAACACTTCCCGATATTCGAGGAGTCAACGCCACGATTTTTTTCATATAGTTGTCATGCAAAGAATAACATAAATCTGAAGTGGCAAGATGGATAATGAGCTCATGTAAATAAAATATTTGCAGAATAAAAAAAAGAGAAATCACATAGATGCAATTTGAGGGGTGGGAAAAAAACTACTTGGAAAACATGAAGATAATATAAGAAATAGCAAAGTAAAAGAAAGGATATCTTAAAGATATTTCCATGTTGCAAGGTTATATGGGCTACCATGTCAACACCAACCCTCACAGAGCAAACTGGACACACCTGCAGAAAGAATACTTCTATTAACATAACTTCACACACAAACATCCGAATGATTATCATTTAATATTATATTTTTGGCAAACAAAAGAACGTAAACAACAAATGCTCAAGGGACATTTTCTTCTCAAATAGTTCCATCTAATGATAGCCCAAGGAAACAAAATCTTTCGAGCAGTAGCGTGCTAAAGATAAACATAAATATTGGTATGGTTCCTCAATTATGAGCACATGACATAATATATGCATATCATGAAACAGGTCTGATTAATTATCTTCCAAAACTTGTGAAAAATGCTAAAAAAATTATCATTAAATAAGAGCTAGCTAGTTGAGTATCAGGAAAGCATTGCATACAAGTGTAGCAGGAACTTTGTACTAATGGGTATGACTTAAAAATTTTAGATTGTACTCGTAGAGTAATCAGAAAAAAACAAAAGAAAAGGTTACCCCATTGTTGGTCTCCACAGGATGCTCATCATCAATATGGCAACAGAGTCCCACAATGTCGAAATATTCTGAACAGAAAGGGCAAATGTACTCTTCCCTTGTATCATCCTCCACCTCGAGTTCCTCGAAACCCATAAGCATTTCTGCATCAAAATTATCCCACTTCAGCCCTGCCATAACATCCAAACACATAGAAATCCCATCAGAAATCAATGTAAATGTAAACAAAGATTCAGTAGTAAAACAATCCCATATAAGAAACTCTCTTAGGTTATAATGCAAAGCCATGAGCAGGAACAATCTTTAAAATTCAACTTTCAGAGGATAACATTCAATAGAAAATGTTAACGAGCCCCGAGTAAAGCCAGTTTTCACTTTTCAACACAAACATGGGATGCACAAAAAACCTTACTGAACACGAGGGGTTCAATTGATTTGAATCCAATACTCAAACAGAGAGCTAACTTTTCAAAGGATAATTTATTCAATCACAAACCCTAATTAAAATCATTCCATTTTATACTCCGTACACACTACCTTAGAACCTAAATCATTACAAAAAATGCAACCTTTCACCTAAATCTACATCAAATTAACAAATTCAAAGAAACCCAGATGGAAATTAAAAGTTCCAGAAAAAAGTGAAACAATAAAACCAAGCACTAACCAGATCGAGATTGAAGAGCTGATTTATAGCTCTTGGTGGCAGAAGTCAGACGAGCAGCCCAAGAATTAGAATCCATGGCTTTCCTGTTTCAACTTAAAACACAGAGTGAAAATGGTTCTGAAAATCCGAGCTCTTTTCCTATCAAGAGCTGATTGAAAGCGATCAACAGTAGCCTGATTTGCGAAACTTTTGGGCCACAAAATTCTTAATTTGGGTAATTTCTGGAGAAGGGAACGAGTTTCGATGATGGATTAGCGAACGAGTGAAACTGGTGAGGGCTGGCTAGGCTTGGTGAGCAATTGACACCTTCCAGGAAGAAGAAATATAAGCTAATTTCTACGGTACTTTTAGGACAGTGAATTGGGTTTGTTGACGCGTGCAGGTACTGCCGTTCACGAACGCAGATGGTTGATTTTTTTTTTTTTTTTTTTTTTTTTTTTTTTTTTTTTTTTTNATTAGTTTTTTTTTTGTATTTTCATGAAAAATTAGAGGCTGAATTTTTTTAAAAAAAAAAACTAGAGGCTGAATTTTTTTTAAAATAGAGGCTGAATTTTGAAAAGTAGAAGTTTGATCTTAAAAATGTTTGTTATTTGATAAGTTTGATGTGTTTTGGTATTACTTTGTAAAGTAAATCATAATACTCGTATTATTTTGTAAAGTAAATATGTTGATATGATCATTTTTGATATGCTATTGATCATCGTTGAATTGACACGCGTCTACTAAAAGTATATTTTTGATATATTTTACCACATCCATTAGATGAGTGTCACTTCAACGATGAGCACTGAGATAGACACGGTTGATCAGCGTCATAATAAAACTGTTGGTATGATTATTGAATTTGAATGCATATCATGGTAGCAAAAAGCAATTTGATATGCTCGAGGTTAATATGGTAATAGTGTCCTGTTAAGATTGAGAACTGGATTTAATTCAACTCCAAAAGCTAGCTCAATGATAGAAACTTGTCCAACTTCATATATGCAACTCACAGGGATTTTATCTAACCGATGTGAGACGACTAACGCACACTCTCATGCCCTGAAATGAATATCTGGAGCGTGAAGTTTACAAGACAACAGGTGACCCAATTATGGGCAGTACAACCATAGTTTTTAAACTTTACGCTCCAGATGTTAATTCTTAGGTGTGAGAGTGTGTGTTAGATATCTCACATCGATTGAATTAAGTCATTGAAAATTGTATATATAGACTTAGACAATCTCACCCCTTTGAGCTAACTTTTGGACTTGATTTAGATTCAAGTCTCGATCTTAATATGTTCTTTTAGCACATGTTCATTTAAATTCAAATTGATGTTACATATTTTTTTATATATTAAAAAATATAAATATTATATTAAAATTTAAAAGGCTTTTAGATTTTTAAAAAAAATTTATAATCAAATAATTATTATTATAAAAATATGATAATATTCTGTCATTTTAATTAAATTATTTTTTCAATATTTTTTTTATCATGAGTGAATGTTAAAAAAATAGCAAATAAATATTTTAGCATTTGTTGTATCAATTAAATTTTGATGATTTAAAAAACTAGACCAAATTGAACTGATAATGAGCTAAACTGACTGAACTCAACATGAGATAAACTAAAAATATTATAAGACTAAATCTGTTTGAAGCCTAAATAATATCAAAGTCTACCAAATTGATAGCTAAGTACCAAATGAATTAAAAGATGATTGCGTAAATAAAGAAACATTATCTGAAGAATCAGTTAGACTACTCAGAGTTACAAAGATGAATTATTAGATCAAGTCTTCCTTACCAAAAGTCTATAATTTGTCAGAAATCCACGAGCATTACCTACAGCGTACGAATTGTAAGAAAGGACAGTCACATGAAAAAGACGAGATTAACGGCTACCATATTTGGAACATATATAATATATGATTTTAATTACCGTTGAATTCAAGTCTATAAATAGAAGAACTTGTAAATCGTTTAGGCTATCTGGAATCATCTCATAAATTAAAGTATTCAAGCTTTCAATAGCCCAACTGCTTTCAAAATTTCTTAACACACGCTTTATTATTATATAAGACCATTGAGGATCAATTTGTACTTATTATTTTCATTTTGAAATACTTGTAAACTTATAGTTAGTGTAATGTTTAATGTTGTTTAAATAAGTAAGCTAAACTAGGACTTTCGGTTAGGTAGTGATAAAGCCCTACTAAATCGAGTTGTTACAAAGGTTGTAGTCTCCAAATATTTCTAGTAAACATCATTCCCACAAGGAAGAATGAGTGATGTAGGAGCTATTCAAATTTTCAAACATCCATAAACATCTTTGTGTTATTTACATTTCAGTCGACTTACCTTTGATAACCTAATTGTTTTTCTTACCTAGCCAATTTTTTAGTGTTCAATCTTTCAGTTTAGCTCTTTTTGCACAAAACTTATCTGATTAGCCAACTGACATTGACTTGGAGAAAATTACTAAATTTAGAGTTGTTAACCCAATCGAATTTTTGGACAAACTAGTGTGATTGTTTATTCAACCCTCCTTTTAACCAATCACCTTATCCTTACAAGTAGTATCAGAGAGAAAGGTTAATTCTCGGTGATGAAACTATCAAGATAATGGTCTCCTTCAGTAAAATCTCTATGTTTTCCAAAGAGCATTTTGATAACTGGAAAATCAGAATACATGCTCACTTAGCCGCACAGAACGATGATATGTTGTACAGATGATATTCTGATTTACTCGAAGAGCAGAGAGGAACACAGTCAGCACTTCAGGACGACTCTACAAATATTGCAAGATAAAAAGTTATTCGCTAAGTTCAGCAAGTGGGAGTTTTGGATCGAGAGAGTGGAGTTCTTAGGTCACATTATTTCTAGAGATGGAGTTGAGGTCTATCCCAGCAAGGTCGAGGTAGTTAGAGAATGTCCAGTACCTAAGAGAGTAACTGAAATCCGTAGTTTCTTAGGTCTTGCTGACTATTACCGGAAGTTCACTAAGTGTTTCTCTTCTATTACGGTACCCTTGACCATCTTGACGAAGAAAAATGCGAAGCTTATTTAGGAACCGGATTGCCAAGAGAGCTTCGATAAGCTGAAGCAAGCATTGACTTCAGAGCCAGTTCTATCGATGTCATCATGGCAAGGAGAGTATGTTCTTTATACAGACGCTTCGAAGCTTGGTTTAGGTGCAGTTCTGATGCAGAATGACCGAGTGATAGCTTATGCGTCTAGACAGTTAAAGGCTTGTGACAAGGATTACCTGACTCATGACCTCGAGCTTGCAGCAGTAGTATTTGCATTGAATATTTGGAGACATTATTTATAGGGGGAGAAGTGCAAGATTTTCATTTATCATAAAAGTTTGAAGTACTTCTTCACCCAAAAAGAGATGAATATGAGGCAACGAAGATGGTTAGAGTTGGTGAAGGACTACGACTACGATATTAGCTACCATCCGGGGAAGGCTAATATAGTCGTGGATGCTTTGAGTAGAAAAACAGCAGTTATTATTCAATTATCAGTTCAGAGGCCATTGCAGGCAGAGATCCAGCTATTCGAGCTTACGGTGTATGCTCAGAGTGAGGCCCCTAATCTTTCTGCTATGGCAGTTCGGTCGACTTTGAGAGTTAGAATCCGTGAAGGTCATACTACTGATGAGAAATTGCAAAAATGTAGATTGAGGGATGGATCTAAAGGCCGGAAGCTGTATTCCGAGGAGGATGACATAGTTGGATATCGAGATCGACTATGGGTTCCTATTGGCGATTCACTGAGAGAGGTTATTATGAAAGAAGCTCATAATATTCTGTACTCCATTCATTCTGAAAATACGAAAATGTATAAATATTTGCAGACGTTGTATTGGTGGTCGGGCATGAAGTGAGACATCTTGCGTTTTGTGTCCAAGTGTTTGACATGCTAGCAAGTTAAGGCGGAGCATCAGAGGCCGGCAGTGAAGCTAAAGCCACTTCCTATTTCCGAGTTGAAATGAGAAAATGTTATTATGGATTTTGTAGTGGGATTGCCAAGGACTGTCAAGAGATTCAATGTCATTTGGATTATAGTTGATCGTCTTACAAAATCAGCGTACTTTATACCTATTAAGACGACATTCACCATGACTCAATATGCAAAGCTGTACATCCGAGAAATAGTCAGACTTCACGGAATTCCAGTGTCTATTGTTTTTTAGAGAGATCTGAGGTTCACATCGTCCTTCTGGAAGAGTCTGCATTCAGCGATAAGAACAAAGTTGTTGTTCATTACAGCGTTTCATCATCAAACCGATGTTCAGTCCGAAAGGGTGATTCAAATTTTGGAAGATCTACTCCGAGCTTGTATGTTCGATTTCCAAAGAAGTTGGGAACCGAAGTTACCTCTTGTGAAGTTCATCTATAACAATAGCTGCCAGTCGGCTATAGGTATGGTTCTTTACGAGGCACTTAATGTGAGGAAGTTTAGATCACCGATACATTGGGATGAGGTTGGCAAAAGAGGAGAATTCGGTCCGGACTTGATCAAGCAGACAGCTGAGCTAGTAGCCAAAATCCAAGATAGGATGAAGAATACTCAAATCCGACAGAAAACGCCGTTAAGTGACGAAGAGAGTTAGAGTTTGCAATAGGTGATCACATGTTTGTGAAAGTAACACCTATGAAGGGTGTTATGAGATTTGGCAAGACAGACAAACTCAGTCCGAGGTTCATAGGACCGTTTGAGATTTTAGATAAGATTGAGACATTAGCTTATAGAGTGGGTTTGCCACCGATGCTAGCTGGAGTGCATAATGTGTTCCATATCTCGATGCTGCGAAAGTACATGTCAAATCCTTCACATGTACTGAATTATGAACCTCTGCAGCTGATTCCAAATATGTCTTATGAGGAAAGGCATACACAAATCTTGGATATGCAAAAAAGAAGGCCCCGGAATAAAATTATTCAAATAGTCAAAGTCAAGTGGCTAAATCATTCGGAAGAGGAAGCTACTTGGGAGACCAAGACTGATATGAGGAGTCTCTACGGGGAGTTATTCGGTAAGTTTTAATTTCGAGGACGAAATTTCATTAAAGGAAGGGAGTAATTGTAAAGTCCAATATGCGATAAAGTAATCCAACTGTATGCAAATTTAGAAGGGGTAAAAAAAAGAAAATGCCTACTTAAATTATTTTAATTACATTAATTAAATGTGGTAGGCATGTTTACATGTTTAAAATAGAGTTTTCTATTAGAATGCATAAAACAATGTTTTTAAGGGTTATTCAAGACGCGATCGAGGAACGGAGACCGGGGCTGTAAAGGAAAAATATTTTATTAAATGATTGTTTTCAATTATTTAATGAATGGTATATTTAATATATAAATTTCGAAAATGATGTCTTTTGAGGTGTTTTTACATGTCGAGTTATATTTTAAACTGGTAATCAATTTTCGACGAAAACAAGGACTTTTTGGGAACTCGTCTATTATTTTCGAAAACTTTCCTAAACAGAATAATTTACCTACATTATAATGGGCTTAATGAGCCTATTATACCAATGTTATTGTACCTAGTTTCTATCATGGTATTTTATATCAAAGGTTTGAAATTTAAACCCTAAACTCTTCAAACTCACGCACACAACACAAGAGAACTAGGACTCCCCCCTAGCAACCGAACACCACACACACACTCACATTTTTGAGAACTTTCACGTGAATTTTGGAAGAAAATCGCAGGAAGGCTTTCCCGTCTCTCCGCCAACGTCCTTCGCATCTTGAATTGTTTTTCGTGTGTAAAACACGTAAAGACACGCCTTAATCTTTCTTTACTCATCATTCATACCATATTATGTTTTTTTATATGTGTTTGCATGAAAAATATGGTACCCTTCCATTTATTTTCGTCTTTATGGCATATACATGGAAAACATGATTTTTCTTGCATGATTCTTGATGTTTATTGATGCACAAAGGAGCTGCCAGGTTAGGGCCATTAAAAAGGACATTTTTCAGTGGGTTTAGGGACCCCTAGATGCATGGCACAAGGCTTAAATAAGTAAGGACAATGGCTGAACGAAAATTGGAGTTTAAAGGAACTAGGGTTCGGTTTTAGGGCTCTTGAAGGGCGCAGGCTGCGTGCTACGGTTGGGGCATGTCTAGGAGTTCTAAGAGGGTTGTCTTGTGGTCCTAGAGGGGCTGAGGGGTGGCTGGTGCAAGGGCTAAGGTAGGGACGCACGGCTTGGCGGCACAATCAAGAGCCGCGCGCTAGTCCGATCAAACCAAGCACGTCCTCACGCATGGCTCTCTAGGGCTGGTCCAAATGGGTCCTAAGATGTTTTTTCTAGGTCCTATAAGTGGTGGTCAGAGTCTTGTCCACTCGGTTAGAGTCTATGTTTGAAGGATTCGAAGTTGGCTTAAGGATAGGGTTTGGTTGACTAAGGTGCAGAAAATTCATGAGCTTTCTAGGCTTTTCTATGGGTTTTAAATGACTTGATTTGGGTTGTAAAATAGTTGGATAGGTGTTAGTAAGCTATGGTTAAAGTTTGGTAAATTTTCGGGTTGATTCGGGATAAAACCGAAACTTCGGTTCAAGTTTTAAAATGAATGCCGAATTTAGTTAAGGAGCTTAAGTTTACGTCTAAGAAATTTTTATGGATGTATTTTAGGTGTTATGGTAAGTTTGGATGAATTCGGGTTGTCGTTTTAAGGTCCAATGGTAAATTGGGAAATTTAGTGTTTCAGGTGCAAAACGGTCATTTTACACTTGAAAATTTGGAAATTGGGAAAAGTTAGTGTTTCTGGCAGTGTCCTTAATGTGTTAATGAATGTTAAAATGTTTATTTTGAAATATTATGGAATTTTATGATGGAAACAATAAATGCTAAAAGACGTGTTGCATGATTGGTTTAAACAATAATGATATTATGCATGAATTTTTATAACCGATGGATATGATGAAAGGTTTTGAAGGAGGCGATTTGATTGTGACTAATACGAACACGAATACGAATACGGAACGATATGATGACATTTAAGGCGAAGGCAAGTTTACATGTTTAAAATAGACTTTTCTATTAGAATGCATAAAACAGTGTTTTTAAGGGTTATTCGAGACGCGATTGAGGAACGGAGACCGTGGACTATAAAGAAAAAATATTTTATTAAATTATTATTTTTAATTATTTAATATATTTTATATTTAATATGTAAATTTCAAAAATGATGTCTTTTGATGTGTTTTTACATGTCGAGTTATATTTTAAAACGGTAATCGATTTTCGACGTAAACAGGGACTCTATGGGAACTCGTCTATTATTTTTGAAAACTTTCCTGAATGGAATAATTTACCTACATTCTAATGGGTTTATTATACCAAGATTATTGGGTCTAGTTTCTATCATGGTATTTTATATTAAAGCTTTGAAATTCTTAAACCCTAAACTCTTCAAACTCACGCACACAACACAAGTGAACTAGGACTCTCCCCTAGCATCCGAACACCACACACACACTCACGTTTTTTAAACACCTCACGTGGATTTCGGAAGGAAAAACGCAGCAAGGCTCTCTCGTTTCTCCGCCAACGTCCCTTGCATCTAGAATTATTTTTCGTACGTGTTTACACGCCTTAATCTTTCTTGAGTTTATACGTGTTTGCATGAAAAATATGATACCCTTCCATTTATTTTTGTTTTCATGGCATATACATAAAAAACATGATTTTTCTTGCATGATTCTTGATGTTTATTGATGCACAAAGGAGCTTCCAAGTTAGGGTCATTAAAAGGGATGTTTTTCAGCGTGTTTAGGGACCCCTAGATGCACGGTACAAGGCTGAAATAAGTAAGGACAAGGGCTGAACGAAAATTGGGGTTTAAAGGAACTAGGGTTTTGTTTTAGGGCTCTTGAGTGGCGCAAGCTGCGTGCTACGGTTGGGGCACGTCCAGGAGTCCTAAAACGGTTGTCTTGTGATCCTATAGGGGCTGGGGGGTGGCTGGTGCAAGGGCTAAGGTAGAGGCGCATGGCTTGGCGGCACAATCAAGAGCCGCGCGCAAGTCCCGATCAAACCATGCACATCCTCATGCATTGCTCACTAGGGCTGGTCCAAGCGGGTCATAAGATGTTCGTTCTAGGTCCTTTGAGGGTTGGTCAGGGTCTGTCCACTCGGTTAGGGTCTAGGTTCGAAGGATTTGAAGTTGGCTTATGGCTAGGGTTTGGTTGACTAAGGTGCAGAAAATTCAAAAGCTTACTAGGCTTTTCTGTGGGTTCTAAATGACTTGATTTGGGTTGTAAAAGAGTTGGTTACGTGTTAATAAGTTATGGTTAAAGTTTTGTAAAGTATGGTTAAGTTTCGGGTTGATTCGGGATAAAACCGAGACTTCGGTTCAAGTTTTAAAACGAATGCCGAATTTATTTAAGGAGCTTACGTTTACGTCTAAGAAATGTTTATGGGTGTATTTTAAGGTGTTATGGTAAGTTTGGATGGATTTGGGTCATCGTTTTAAGGTCCAATGGTAAATTGGCAAAGTTAGGGTTTCAGGGACAAAACGGTCATTTTACACCTAAAAAATGTTAGAAGTCCTGACAGTGTCCTGAATGTTGTAATGAATGTTAAAATGTTTATTTTGAAAGATTATGGGATTTTATGATGGAAAACGATAAATGATAAAAGACGTTTTGCATGCTTGGTTTAAAAAAAAATGAATGTTATGCATGAATTTTTATAAGTGATGGATATGATGAAAGGTTTTGAAGGAGGTGATTTGATTGTGACTAATACGAACATGAATAGGAATATGAAATGTCACGATGACATGTAAGGCCAAGGCTCAGTTAACGGGTGAGAGTGTCGTTGATGTCCCCGCCGTCTGGTACCATGGTAATACGTAAGATTGATCAATCGGCAAATAGCTTATATGAAAGTCACAATTAATTATCTGAATTCAATAAAGAGAAACATATATGTATATGATGACAGGAAAAGTAGATGATTAAGGAAAAATGTCATGATGAAAGGAAAACGTTTTAAAGTTTATGCATGTTCTTGTTAAAGCTATTTTATTAAAATCATTTTCACTGTTGTATGTGACTGTATACATATTATTTGCTATCATGGTTAAGGTTTGCTGAGTCATTAGAGTCATTGGGTGTGAATGATGCAGGTGAGAATAATTTTGATGATATTGGAGGACTTGATGGTTGACTGGTCGGACGATGGTGCACATAACCCTAGGACCATTGTTAGTTTTTCCGCACTATTATTATTTTACAGTACTTTAAAGATTTTCATGACTTTTATGTTTTTGAGTGGTTTTGAGATGATTTAAGATGTTTATGCTATTTTTGAAAAATGCTATCTTTAGGTTTGGTTTGACGTTTTATGATTTCATGTTTTGCACTGCGTTTTGAATTTTCAAATAATTATTTGGTGAGTTATTTTAAATGGTGCAAAGTATAGTTATATATGTATTAGTATTGAGAATTGTAAAATTGGGCATAAAATATAAGCCTTAATAATGTAAAGGAATCAATTGAATCAAATTAAAAATTTTAGAGCTTGAAAAAAAAGGAGAAAATGAGAATTGGGTAATATAGTGCATAAATCCAAAAATCATAGGGGCTAAAATGTAAAAACCGAGAGTTTAAGGGTTTTATTGCATAAGATCGAGAATTCAAGGGGTAAACCGTAATTTTTTACAAGTCCAGGGATTGAAATTGAGATGACCGAAAATTCTAAGCCAAAATCAAGAATTTCGAAAATTCATGGACTAAATTGCAAAGTTTTGAAATTTCAGGGGCTGTTTTGTGAATTCTAGAAAATCTGGTCTATTTCCTTCATTTTTGGAATTTAGGGACCAAAACAGTAAATTCGAAGGGGTTAGGGCTGGAATTGAGTGAATTCAAAATTAATTGGGGCTAAGGTGCAATTTTCAAAAACTTAAGGGCCAAAATGAAGAAATTCGAAACTTTAAGGGTTGAAATGCAATTTGGAAATTTATTTGAGTAAAAATTGGGTATATTCGAGACTTATTAAGTGCAAAGTGATGAAAATTTCGAAAATTTTGGGCAATTAATGATATAAATTTTTTAAGCTTTCGACTCGATTGGAATTAATATTATATTTGTCGCTGGAATTATATTTATTTTAGGTGTACTTACCTATGGATTGCTGGATTCGAGAGCTACACACTCATTTATATCCGAGACGTTTGTCAAGTGACTAAAGATTATATCCAAGGATTTGGATTTGGGCTTTAGAGTTTCTATTCCTTCATGTGATCAAATGGTTACCTCGAGCATTGTGAATAATCTGGAGCTTCGGTTGCAAAGGGATGTGGTTTCGGGCAGATCTCATCGTATTTCCGATACTTGAATTCGACATCATTCTTGGCATGGATTGGCTATTTTTGAATGGTGCTTCGATAGATTTTCGACAGAGGTCAGTATCTATTGACCACCTAGCGGGAAATCTTTTGTCTTTGAGACAGCAAGGAACAAGCAAATGCCGCACATCATCTCCTGCATCTGTGCGAGGAAACTTATGAAGCGAGGCTGACAAGCTTTTCTAGCATGTATTATTTCCGCACATGTTCCTGTAAGTCAAAAGATAGAGGATGTTGAATATGTCAGAGGCTTTCCTAACGTCTTTCCTGAGGACGTTTCTAGCATTCCACCGGACCGAGAAATGGAATTTTCTATTGAGTTGATACCGGATGCAGTGCCAATTTCTAAGGTACCTTATCGTCTAGCACCCGCCGAAATGAAAGAGCTGAAAAACCAAATTCAAGAGTTGCTGGACAAAGGTTTTATTCACCCAAGTTGTTCTTCGTGGGATGCACCTGTGTTATTTGTGAAGAAGATGGATGGTAGTATGTGACTCTGCATTGACTAAAGAGAGCTGAACAGAGTCACCATCAAGAATAAGTATCACATGCTTAGAATCGAAAACTTATTTGATTAGTTGCAAGGAGCATCGATTTTCTCGAAGATAGATCTTCGTTCGGGATACCATCAGCTAAAGGTGAGGGAGTCCAATGTTCACAAGAATGCTTTCAGGACTCGATATGGGCACTACGATGTGATGTCATTCGGGTTGACCAATGCGCCATCGATCTACATGGATCTCATGAATCACGTATTTCATCTGTATCTAGATCAGTTTCTCATTGTCTTTATAGATGATATTCTGATTTACTCGAAGAGCAGAGAGGAGCACAGTCAGCACTTGAGGACGACTCTACAAATATTGCAAGATAAAAATTTATTCGCTAAGTTTAGCAAGTGAGAGTTTTATCTCTAAAGAGTGGCGTTCTTAGGCCACATTATTTCTAGAGATGGAGTTGAGGTCGATCCCAGCAAGGTCGAGGCAGTTAGAGAATGTCATGTACCTAAGAGCATAACTGAGATCCGCAGTTTCTTAGGTCTAGCTGACTATTACCGGAAGTTCATTCAGTGTTTCTCATCTATTGCAGTACCTTGACCATCTTGATGAAGAAAAATGCGAAGTTTATTTGGGGATCGGAGTGACAAGAGAGTTACGAAAAGCTGAAGCAAGCATTGAATTCAGCGCCAACTCTATCGATGTCATCAGGGCAAGGAGATTATGTTCTTTATACAGACGCTTCGAAGCTTGGTTTAGGTGCAGTCTTGATGCAGAATGACCGAGTGATGGCTTATATGTCTAGACAGTTGAAGGCTCATGACCAGGATTACCCGACTCATGACCTCGAGCTTGCAGCAGTAGTATTTGCATTGAAGATTTGGAGACATTACTTATAAGGGGAGAAGTGAGATTTTCATTTATCATAAAAGTTTGAAGTACTTCTTCACCCAAAAAGAGTTGAATATGAGGCACCAAAGATGGTTAGAGTTGGTGAAGGACTGTGACTGCAATATTAGCTACCATTCGGGGAAGGCTAATGTAGTCGTGGATGCTTTGAGTAGAAAGACAGTAGTTATTACTCAATTATCAGTTCATTGGTCATTGTAAGCAGAGATTCAGCGATTCGAGCTTGCAGTGTATGCTAGGGTTGAGACCCCTAATCTTTCTACTATGGCAGTTCGGTCGACTCTAAGGGGTTAGGGCTGGAATTGAGTGAATTCAAAATTAATTGGGGATAAGGTGCAATTTTCAAAAACTTAAGGGCCAAAATGAAGAAATTCGAAACTTTAAGGGTTGAAATGCAATTTGGAAATTTATTTGAGTAAAAATTGGGTATATTCGAGACTTATTAAGTGCAAAGTGATGAAAATTTCGAAAATTTTGGGCAATTAATGATATAAATTTTTTAAGCTTTCGACTCGATTGGAATTAATATTATATTTGTCGCAGGAATTATATTTATTTTAGGTGTACTTACCTATGGGTTGCTGGATTCGAGAGCTACACACTCATTTATATCCGAGACGTTCGTCAAGTGACTAAAGATTATATCCAAGGATTTGGATTTGGGATTTATAGTTTCTATTCCTTCATGTGATCAAATGGTTACCTCGAGCATTGTGAATAATCTGGAGCTTCGGTTGCAAAGGGATGTGGTTTCGGGCAGATCTCATCGTATTTCCGATACTTGAATTCGACATCATTCTTGGCATGGATTGGCTATTTTTGAATGGTGCTTCGATAGATTTTCGACAGAGGTCAGTATCTATTGACCACCTAGCGGGAAATCTTTTGTCTTTGAGACAGCAAGGAACAAGCAAATGCCGCACATCATCTCCTGCATCTGTGCGAGGAAACTTATGAAGCGAGGCTGACAAGCTTTTCTAGCATGTATTATTTCCGCACATGTTCCTGTAAGTCAAAAGCTAGAGGATGTTGAGGATGTCAGAGGCTTTCCTAACGTCTTTCCTGAGGACGTTTCTAGCATTCCACCGGACCGAGAAATGGAATTTTCTATTGAGTTGATACCGGATGCAGTGCCAATTTCTAAGGTACCTTATCGTCTAGCACCCGCCGAAATGAAAGAGCTGAAAAACCAAATTCAAGAGTTGCTGAACAAAGGTTTTATTCACCCAAGTTGTTCTCCGTGGGGCGCACCGGTGTTATTTGTGAAGAAGATGGATGGTAGTATGTGACTCTGCATTGACTAAAGAGAGCTGAACAGAGTCACCATCAAGAATAAGTATCACATGCTTAGAATCGAAAACTTATTTGATTAGTTGTAAGGAGCATCGATTTTCTCGAAGATAGATCTTCGTTCGGGATACCATCAGCTAAAGGTGAGGGAGTCCAATGTTCACAAGAATGCTTTCAGGACTCGATATGGGCACTACGATGTGATGTCATTCGGGTTGACCAATGCGCCATCGATCTACATGGATCTCATGAATCACGTATTTCATCTGTATCTAGATCAGTTTCTCATTGTCTTTATAGATGATATTCTGATTTACTCGAAGAGCAGAGAGGAGCACAGTCAGCACTTGAGGACGACTCTACAAATATTGCAGGATAAAAAGTTATTCGCTAAGTTTAGCAAGTGCGAGTTTTATCTCTAAAGAGTGGCGTTCTTAGGCCACATTATTTCTAGAGATGGAGTTGAGGTCGATCCCAGCAAGGTCGAGGCAGTTAGAGAATGTCCAGTACCTAAGAGCATAACTGAGATCCGCAGTTTCGTAGGTCTAGATGACTATTACCTGAAGTTCATTCAGTGTTTCTCTTCTATTGCAGTACCTTGACCATCTTGATGAAGAAAAATGCGAAGTTTATTTGGGGATCGGAGTGACAAGAGAGTTACGAAAAGCTGAAGCAAGCATTGAATTCAGCGCCAACTCTATCGATGTCATCAGGGCAAGGAGATTATGTTCTTTATACAGACGCTTCGAAGCTTGGTTTAGGTGCAGTCTTGATGCAGAATGACCGAGTGATGGCTTATATGTCTAGACAGTTGAAGGCTCATGACCAGGATTACCCGACTCATGACCTCGAGCTTGCAGCAGTAGTATTTGCTTTGAAGATTTGGAGACAATACTTATATGGGGAGAAGTGAGATTTTCATTTATCATAAAAGTTTGAAGTACTTCTTCACCCAAAAAGAGTTGAATATGAGGCACCAAAGATGGTTAGAGTTGGTGAAGACTATGACTGCAATATTAGCTACCATTCGGGGAAGGCTAATATAGTCGTGGATGCTTTGAGTAGAAAGACAGTAGTTATTACTCAATTATCAGTTCATTGGTCATTGTAAGCAGAGATTCAGCGATTCGAGCTTGCAGTGTATGCTAGGGTTGAGACCCCTAATCTTTCTACTATGGCAGTTCGGTCGACTCTGAGGGATAGAATCTGTGAAGATCAGTCTACTGATGAGCAATTGCAAAAATGGAGACTAAGGGATGAATCTAAAGGCCGGAAGTTGTATTCCGAGGAGGATGACATAGTTGGATATCGAGATCGACTATGAGTTCCTAGTGGCAATTCACTGAGAGAGGTTATTATGAAAGAAGCTCATAATACACAGTACTCCATTCATCCTGGAAGTATGAAAATTTATAAGGATTTGCAGACGTTTTATTGGTGGCCGGGCATGAAGTGAGACATCTTGTGTTTTGTGTCCGAGTGTTTGACATGCCAGCACGTTAAGGCAGAGCATCAGAGGTCAGCAGTGAAGATAAAGCCATTTCCTATTCTCGAATGGAAATGGGAAAATATTATTATGGATTTTGTAGTGGGATTGTCAAAGACTATAAAGGGATTCAATGCCATTTGGGTGATAGTTAATCGTCTTACGAAATCAGCGCACTTTCTACCTATTAAAACGACATTCACCATGACTCAGTATGCAGAGCTGTACATCCGAGAGATAGTCCGACTTCAAGGAATTCCAGTGTTTATTGTTTCTGAGATAGATCCGAGGTTCACATCATTCTTCTGGAAGAGTCTGCATTCAACAATGGGAACAAAGTTGTTGTTCAGTGCAACGCTTCATCCTCAAACCGAAGGTCAGTCCGATACTCAAAGCTTGTGTGATCGATTTCCAAGGAAGTTGGGAACTGAAGTTACCTCTAGTGGAGTTCACCTATAACAATATCTACCAGTCGGCTAAATGTATGGCTCCTTATGAGGCATTTTATGAGAGGAAGTGTAGATCACCGATACATTGGAATGAGATTGGAAAAAGAGGAGAATTCGGTCCGGACTTGATCAAGGAGACAACTGAGCTAGTAGTCAAAATCCGAGATAGCATGAAGACTGCTCAAATCCGACAGAAGAGTTACGACGGTAAGTGACGAAGAGAGCTAGAGTTTGCAGTAGGTGATCATATGTTTGTAAAAGTAGCAACTATAAATGGTGTTATGAGATTTGGCAAGAAATGCAAACTCAGTCCGAGGTTCATAGGACCGTTTGAGATTTTATAGAAGATTGAGACATTAGCTTATAGAGTGGAGTTGCGACCGATGCTAGCTGGAGTACATAATGTGTTTCCTATCTCGAAGCTGCGAAAGTACATGTCGAATCCTCCAGATGTACTAAATTATGAACCTCTGCAGTTGAATCCAAATATGTCTTACGAGGAAAGGCCTACACAAATCCTGGATTGGCAAGAAAGAAGGCTCCAAAATAAAGTTATTCAAATGGTTAAAGTCAAGTGGCTAAATCATTCAGATGAGGAAGATAATTGGGAGACCAAGACTGACATGAAGAGTCGCTACTCGAAGTTATTCGGTAAATTTTAATTTCGAGGACGAAATTTCGTTTAAGGAAAGGAGGAATTGTAAAGTCCAAGATGGGATAACGTAATCTAAATGCATGAAAATATAGAAAAAATGCCTAATTAAATTATTTTAATTGCATTAATTAAATTTGGTAGGTATGTTTACATGTTTAAAATAGGGTTTTCTATTAAAATGCATAAAACAATGTTTTTAAGGGTTATTCAAGACGCGATCGAGGAGCGAAGACTGGAGAATGTTAAGGAAAAATATTTTATTAAATGATTATTTTCATTTATTTAATAAATGGTATATTTAATATGTAAATTTCGAAAATGATGTCTTTTGATGTGTTTTTACATGTCGAGTTATATTTTAAACCATTAATCGATTTTCGACGAAAACAAGGACTTTTTGGGAACTCGTCTATTATTTTAGAAAACTTTCCTAAACGGGATAATTTACCTATATTTTAATGGGCCTATTATACCAAGATTGTTGGACCTAGTTTCTATCATGGTATATTATATCAAAGATTAGAAATTCCTAAACCCTAAACTCTTCAAACTCACGCACACAACACAAGAGAACTAGGACTCTACCCTAGCATTCGAACACCACACACACACTCATATTTTTGAAGCACTTTCACGTGGATTTGGGAAGAAAAACACAGCAAGGCTATCTCTCCGCCAATTTCCCTCGCATCTAGAATTGTCTTTCGTGTGTGAAACACGTAAAGGCACGCCTTAATCTTTCTTTACTCATCGTTCATACCATATTATGTGTGTTTATACGTGTTTGCATGAAAAATATTATACCCTTCTATTTATTCTCATTTTTATGGCATATACATGGTAAACATTGTTTTTCTTGCTTGATTCTTTATGTTTGTTGATGCACAAAGGGGCTACCAAGTGAGGACCATTAAAAGTGACTTTTTTCAGTGGGTTTAGGGACCCCTAGATGCATGGTACAAGGCTGAAATAAGTAAGGACAAGGGATGAACAAAAATTGGGGTTTAAAGGAACAAGGGTTCGGTTTTAGGGCTCTTGAAGGGCGCAGGATGCGTGCTGCGGTTGGGGCACGTCCAGGAGTCCTCAAAGGGTTGTCTTGTGATCCTAGAGAGGCTGATGACGTCCTAGTGCATGGCTCACATGGTTTGGTCCACTCGGTTAAGGTCTAGGTTCGAAGGACTTGAAGTTGGCTTGGTGCTAGGGTTTGGTTGACTAAGGTGCAGAAAATTCATGAGCTTGCTAGGCTTTTCTATGGGTTCTAAATGACTTGATTTGGGTTGTAAAATGGTTGGTTAGGTGTTAGTAATCTATGGTTAAGTTTTCGGTTGATTCGGGATGAAACCGGGACTTCGGTTCAAGTTTTAAAACGGATGTCGAATTTGGTTAAGGAGCTTAATTTTACTTCTAAGAAATGTTTATGGGTGTATTTTAAGGTATTATGGTAAGTTTGGATGAATTCGGGTCATTGTTTTAAGGTCCAATGGTTACATTGAGAAAGTTAGGGTTTCAGGTGCAAAACGGTCATTTTACACCTGAAAATGTTAGAAGTCCTGGTAGTGTCCTGAATGCTGCAATGAATTTTAAAATGTTTATTTTGAAAGATTATAGAAATTTATGATGGAAAACGATAAATACTAAAAGACGTGTTACATGCTTGGTTTAAAAGAAAATGATATTATTCATAAATTTTTATAATTGATGGATATGATGAAAGATTTTGAAAGAGGTTATTTGATTGTGACTAATAAGAACACGAATACAAATATAAACTGACACGATGACATGTAAGACCAAAGCTCAGTTGACGGGTAAGAGTGTCGCTGATGTCTCCGTCGCCTGGTACCATGGTAATACGTAAGATTGATCAATCGACAAATAGCTTATACGAAAAGCACAATTAATTATCTGAATTCAATAAAGGGAAATGTATATGCATATGATGAAAGAAAAAGTACATGATGAAGGGAAAAGGTAATGATGAAAGGAAAAAGTTTTAAAGTTTATTCATGTTCATGTTAAAAATATTTTATTAAAAGTATTTTCACTGTTGCATGTGAATGTATACGTATTACTTGCTATCATGGTTAAGACTTGATGAGTCATTAAAGTCACTAAGTGTGAATGATGCAGGTGGGAATAATTTTGATGATATTGGAGGACTTGATGGTTGAACTGGCTAGACTAATGGTGCACATAACCCGAGGACCATTGCTAATTTTTTCGCACTATTATGATTTTACAGTACTTTAAAGATTTTCATGGCTTTCATCCTTGAACTTTGACTTTCTCAACGAGAATACAGAATTCGATACTTGTGTGACCCTCAATAGTTCAGGGATACAGCTAGCTGTGGGTTCACATCTCCATGTGATTCAAAATAACATTTATTCTTATTCACGCTTACCCTAGTTAGTCCCATTATTTTCATCAACTCCTTGATCAAGAATGTCAAAACTCATTTCTGATTGAACCCATTAGATCAAGGTAAGAGCGTCTAGTAGCATCGCTTTATGATCACCTAGGTATCACTGATAGTGCCTGCAAAGATCTTTAGTCGTGGTTAGCGTACAGTACGGTCTCTTTAACACATATATCCCGATCAAATCTTCAACCATTGGTATATCGAGAGTTACATATAAATTCGATAACGAAGTGATTTATCTTTGAGTAATAGTGTCATGGTATGCGCAACCGAGAAAACACCTTTTCAAACTGCACATTTCTTACTCTGGTCAGATATTCCTTGCACTATTAAATCATCAGACTACATATGATATCTTTACCCATAGGCAAACGGTGAATCCTCAACTACAATGTATTTGCTCTTACGTATTTCGAAACTACACCCAACCTTGCAACCTGATGACCTTCAATGGAGTCAATAAACGGATCAAAGTGCATGCTAGTACATATAGCCCCTACATTGTCCCGGGTCAAAGACTAATGGTGTACAACCAAAACTGCGGACTATTCCACTCGATAAATGAGAACCACTTGAACAGTTCGAGGAAGAGTTGTTCAGTTCGAGGGAGAGTTGTTCAGCGCATCATCATATGGTCACACATCCGTGTAAATGGATATCTCCATGTCCTTGCCAATAAAACATGGCGTTATAACCCTTTATTGTTACTTATTGTCTTTGAACAATTGAATCATTCGTTCATTTATTTGTTGCTTAATTTTTTAGTTCATTTTGGCGGTTTAGTATTGAAGATTTTTGTTTTGTATATGTTTGGGGGCGAATGCTTATGTTTGATACGAGACTTAGGCTAAGCGTTTATTTGAAAAGGTTTATTCTGTTTCTGTTTCAATGGTTTAAAAAACGATCTTTTTTTGTTTTGTTTGTTCAAGGATGAGTTTCTTGGCTTGGCTGACAACCCTGGGAGTGATGAAATGTTTAAAAATCATCACTTTAATATGGACGTCCTCTATCTGCTGGAGAAACTCCGCAGGTAAATCTGCTTCAAGGCAGTACTCATTAACTAAAAATTATTCCCCACGTTCTAGATTTTTGAGTGATAACTTCACGGCATCCTTTTTTGTGTGTGGTTTTTGGTGATCATCTTCTTATAGTATTGTGTTTTCAAGTACAATGCCTACAACATATAAAGTTGTGCAGCTTAAAAATTGAACAAGTTCATAGTTTCATCAGCAAACCAATGCAAGTTTGCAGTCATGTAAGAATATTGATTTTCAATTAATTTACAAATATTATACAATTCAATCTGATCTAACCTTGAAACTACTGCCTTTGTTACAAGCATACGCATTTGGAGCAAAGCGGACTTGACTGGACCAGCATCAGGAAGCTTACAAATACTGTGGCCGCCGTATTTTCGAGCGGCTCAAATCTTCACTGATTGCTGCACTAAACATGTGACTAACTTTCTATACAAAAACCATTTGTTTACATTTGCAGTAAAGAATAAAGAGATCATGAATCAAGACATGGATACAAGCTATTTTAGATGTCGACTGCCCCAAGAATTTACATCCACGTAGAGTTGTACAAATATTGTTTCCATTTTTTTTCAGCTGCATTACGTTTAACCAGTATCCGCCACTTGACGACTGTCAGAATCTTGCACCAGCTCGTTTTAGGGTTTCCATTCCTGGTGACAAGGATTCGAGAATTAGAAGAAATTATTTGTTGATTGTTTGAACCAACAAGCAATCCATTCTCATGCCATGCTGATAAGCCAACCTGATAATTATTATCGATTGGTAGATCATCAGTTGAAAGTTGCGGCTCTGAGGCCAATGTGTAGAATCCCCCAATAAAATCACTCGTCGGGTTCACTTGCATTTGAAGCAAACTCTCAACAGAAGGATTCTCAAACGAACTATAGTCTTGTTCTATTTCACAATTGAATGGAGCAGATACCGTTGGATGATCAGGATTTAAGGGCATCACTAGTTGCTCTGTGAGAAGAATATTATTACATTTATACCCGAAAAAAATTATGTTTGAGAAAAACATTGACAGAGAAGGGAAGAAAATTGAGTTTAATAATTCCTTACCCAGCTCAGCTTGGAAGTTTCTGCCCTGAAAATCTAAGGTAAGATTGTTCAAATCGCCAGCTCCCGAAGTAGTCAACAGCATCGGGTAGCCAACAACAGATGGATCATCTACTTGAATCCAGTCCTTTGAATTTTTGTAAGCATGCTGCTTCAGAACTTCCACCAGCCTCTAGTCAAAAAAATATAAAATCAGATCAGTTTCGTAAACAGTATATTTTTGTTATTTTCCCTTAAACAACGCGAAATGAAAGCAGCACGCACCCAAAACAAGAAAATAGTTGCAATAACAAAAATTTGCGGAAAAAGAAAATACCAACCATTTGCTGTGCATCGTTAGAATCCAAAGAATGGAAGGTTTGTCCATCTGCATTCACACCAACAACCCTGTAGATGGAGTCAAACAACAGGCCAGTACCACATACAGTCCTGAAAAGATATAGCTTGTCGTCTAATCTACATGTCACAGCATGCCGTATAATTGTCTCCCATGTCTTGTTTGAAATGTTACTAAGTACCTGCATAGCGAATTTCAGGATTGGTATGGTTCAGTAGATGTCAATAACCGAAGTTTTATTCACCAGAACAATTCGATGACCAAACGAATATCAAGAACGAGTATCTTACAGAGCGCAGCGAGGGCATGTCCGTGACGTAGAGTCTCAAGAAATCTTTAACTGACAACAAACCATGCTGAGCCAGTCTATTATGGGACACACCATCTTTAGCAATCTTCTCCACCCGCCACACTTCATCGTCCAAGGATGGGGGGTAGTGCTTCTGGTATGCTGAAACACAGAAAATCATCTGTAAAGTTCTAGTACCACGCGCATAGGATTCTCCTAAAGGGAAACATCTTGACATTATCGATCAACATTTTGTCCATCACATTTTACTGAATTAAATCCATGTTAAGTTTCAAATTCTCCCTTCAACCAGTTTCCATCAACAATTCTCTATTGCTTTAATACAGAGAAGCATGCTAATGATGTTTAAGTTCAGCCACATGCAAAATCATACAAACATGAACAGTTTCCAAGTAGTTTATACAAATTGAGAAGCAATGATACAAAGTAAAGGTGCTATACAACAGATACTTACACTCCCCACGATGATCTTTAACTTTGAAGGCATTGGTCATTCCTTCTCTAACCCTAATTTCACCGGAACCGGCTTGAACAGTCGCCCCCAACCGAAATTTCCCACTTCTGATCCATCTTGAATTATCAGTGAAGCTGATTTCACCAACATAACCCACTCCATCCTTCAAGGGAACCACCAAATCGCCAGTTACCAATGGCCGCTTCCCTTCCCTGCTCTGAAGAACTTTCCTATCAAAATCCTTCTTTTCCCAATCTTCCCGATCATCGGGGCCAAAATCACCATCAAGCACGACTATATTCACTTTGACGGCAGATAGAGGACCTGATTTTACTACCGATTTGGAGCAAGAATCGTACAACATAATCTTGATTGGGCCACCGCCGCCGTCGGTTTCAACCCTACTGTTGGTGAACAAGGTGTTCGGCAGACTACTGAGAAACTGAAGCTGGCAAGTTCTTGATTCGGAGCAATGGCTTTCATTTCCAGAGGAGCTTCAACAAAATTCCAAGAGTGAATAATTCAAAGTAAATTTTTTTATTAAAATAAATTAATTCATTAATCCCCATTTAATTTATTTCTTAAATTGTATTTATTATATCTGAAAATATTAATCGAGGTTTCATTTTGATTCTATTTATGATGTTATATTGTATTTAGGATGAGAAGAAAATAATAAAATATGATTAAAATATAAAATTTTCACCGATACAAAAAATTAATATATACAAGATATTCAACTTTAATTAATAGACAATGTGTTTTTTTAATGGAAAAGCTTTTTTAAAACTCCAAATTTGAGTTTTTGAAAAAAAAAACCTAATTTTATTTTAATTAATTTCTTTTTAAAACACTTAAAAGCCCATCCAACCACATATAAAATTATTTAATTTTTTTAAAAAAAAATTTATTTTCTTAGTCTAACTTTTTAATCCATAATAGCAAGAAAACCCACCTCAAATATGGGTGGATTGCCTGGTCCACAGCCTCTTGCACCTATCAATCAACATGAGGCAGCATAATCAGTGCTGAACTTTATAAAATTTCATATTTGCACTTTTAATATTTTTTAAATTTATTTTTAAGAAAAATTAAATCAAGTCGGGTCATCTAGACCCGGTTGAATATAAAGAAACAGCAGCATCGTACCCATTTTCTAATTCTGGGTTCCAATCTAGTCACAATATCTTGCAGATCTCGTGTACTATTTGCCCCTCTGAATATGCTGCCAAATTAAAGAAACTCAGCAAATTTAAATAATATTTATGTTCTCGAATTGATTTTTCTAAGTCTCAAAATGTAAAAAAAAATGCTCGAGTGGGAGAAAGATAGAAAAATGATACTGGAGTTTCTGTGTAGTTTGAAAGATAACGAATATAATGGATTATAAATTTTGATAAAATTATATATGGATCCTACACGATGCACATACACATACAGTTAATAACAGTTCAATCTTTTTTTTCTGTACATTGGAAAATTTTCTTAATATTCGAAATCAAAACTTCATATATAATATACCTCGAAGCGAGCCGGCTCGAACCCAATTGACGGCCTTGATATCCGCCAAGAGGATGTTGAGGTTCTTCGTCTCCCCTGTCCACAAGTTTCCTTTTCGGCACCATTAAAGAAGACTATTTTGAGAAACTTTAGAACCTTGATAGTGTAGTTTAATTTTAGAATGAAGGGAAGAATGCAAATTACTCAACAAAGATTGAATGCCAACGGTAATCTTTTATAAGGATTTGTAGTTGACTAGGATTCGAGGTAACTGCATAGGAAGTTTCATCCGACATACACAAACAAAGACGTTTGAATTTTACAAGTCAACCTAATGTATGCTTATTTTTACAAATATATATTATTTCAAGAAAATATAATATTTAATGTTATTTTTTTTAAAAAAAACTATATTTTGCGTCTAATTACACAAAAATTAACAAGAAATCTCCAACCAACTTTCATCTGCATTTAAAATTAATTTTGGCCCACTTAGCAAAACGCGGTAGGGTTTGTATTGACTAGGAAAAAATGGCACATGACATAATATTTTTTTTTTAGAGTAGGTGACGGTCTCACCAATCTTTATCTATGAGACGGGTCGTCATTATCGATATTCACAATAAAAAGTAATAGTCGTAGCATAAAAAGTAATATTTTTTCATGGATAACCCAAATAAGAGACATGTCTCACAAAATACGATCCATGAGACCGTCTCACACAAGTTTTTGCTTATTTTTTAATTAAATTTTTATATATTTAAAAATTAATTTTAATAGTTTAAACTGAAGTGATATGGTCAAATATTTTTTAAAAGAAATTAAATTTATTTGCACTAGCGTATTTAAATTACACGACATAAGGTTATGTTTTAAAATAATAATTGACTATAGTTAGATAACAAAATATCCCTTAAATATATGGCAAAAATTTGTGTGAGACGATCTCACGGAGTATTTTGTGAGACGGTTATCTTATTTGGGTCATTCATGAAAAAGTATTACTTTTTATGCTAAGAGTATTATTTTTTCTTGTGAATATCGGTAGGACTAACCCGTCTCACAGATAAAGATTCGTGAGATTGACTCACAAGAGATCTATTCTAAATATATTATATACTATTTTCATCCATCTTTTTCTTTTACATCAAATCTCTAAAAGAATGCCAAATTGAAACTATCCGAGTAGGTCGTTTTGTTCAATTTCATAGATTCGAGCTTATGTTGATTGAAAATATCGTTGACCATATACCAATAGACAATTAGATTTTTTACGGAAACTTCGTAATGAAACTCTAATTGACTATTTAAACTATGAAAAATATTCAAGACTCAAATAGTAATCCACATAAAAAGGATGATTGTTTTCATAATTTGGGGAACGAATTACATCTTGAGTCTCGAACTCGAGACATTGTCTCAAACCCGTGGCGTAAACAATGTCATTTTTTCCTTCACTTTTATAACAACTTTCTGAATTAATTAAAACAATAATCAATATTTATTAGTTATAACATCTATACTGTTATATTAAAGAGTATGTCTTCATAAGACAGTCTCACGGATCTTTATTCGTGAAATGGATCACTCATATCCATATTTACAATAAAAATTAATATATTTGGCATAAAAAGTAATACTTCTTCGTGGACAATCCATATAGAATATTTGTTTCACAAAATTGACCCGTGAGACCGTCTCACATGAGTTTTTGTGTATATTAAAAATATGGTCATCATATTAACTACTTCAGAGGACACCAAAATATTTAATTTCATAATTATCATTCTTATCTCACTAAAAACCTTCTCAAGTCACTCTATATTTTATATAGAAAAAAATCTAAACAAAACTTCTTTTTTAAATCGAAGATCTCTTCTAAATTGAAAATAATTTGGTGTTAATTGTTTAGTATTAAAACATATAACGTGTGTATCTTTTATTAGTTATGAATAAACGTGTGAGAGTGGGAAACATAAAATTCAATGAACGATGTGACAATGACACACACACGCGTTAGGGAGACAATGTTGCGTCGCTTTTGGTGTAACAGAGAGAACTTTTTTTTAAAAAAAATTTGGATTATTGATTGTTTGTCATGTTGTTTTTTGATATTTTTATTGTCATAATCATTTAATAGCTAAAACAAATATGGCAACAAAAATATTTCAGTAAATTATTTTTTAAAAATATTTATTACTATTAATAAAAAATAATAACTTCTTAAGTGAATTTCCAAAATTAAACCTCACGAAACAAAGGAAAAAAGTAAGATAAAATGCCTGATTTAGTATTTTTATTTATTTTCACATGACTTCACATTAATTCCATCTCTATAAAGAATTCTCCGAATAATCTTCGGATTATAAATGATTTTTATCATAATATAAATTTGGTACTGTTATCATGACAAAAACTTGTGTGAAACGGTCTCACGGGTCGTATTTTGTGAGACGGATTCCTTATTTGAGTCATCCATGAAAAAGTATTACTTTTAATGCTAAGAGTATTATTTTTATTGTGAATATAAGTAGGGTTGACCCGTCTCACAGATAAAGATTCGTGAGACCGTCTCACGAAAGACCTATTATATTATCATTGGTGGATAAAAATCTTTACCTTGCTCATTTATTAAAGAAACAAGAATTTGGAAAATGTATATATACTATTATATAAAGAATCTCTCGACAAAAAAAAAACATATCTTTTATTTCGCAAGTTACGCTTACACCAATATTTTCCTTAAAATCAACATTACATCATATTTTCATTATTATTCATCTAAAATTTATTCTATGATTTCTCGTTAATTTCTACAAATATGATATGATCTTTATTTTAATATAAATCAAATTAATTTTAAAAAATTGTATACGTACGCACCGCGTGAACGGGTGGTAAAGTAACATGAAAAAAAGAAGTTACTCTATATTCACACAAAAGAATGGACTGAATAATTACCACTAACACACAAAATATTTTTTTGACGTATCTATCAACCACCGTAGGGACCTATGCATGACACTGTCGGTTGATCGTTATGTGTAGTCAAGACTTTGACATAAGGTCCCCTTTTTTTCCTAGAAAGTCACAATGGTTATAAAAATATAAAAATTGGTTTGGTAAATTGTTTGAAATTTTACAAAGATTAAGATTTGTAAAATCCTTTCAAGTCGGAGGTTTTATTATCCCAAATTATAAATCATCTATTAACGTATAAAACAAGGTTTTACATTTTATATAAATAAGATATTCAGGATGCAATGTTTGGGTCATGAGATGAGATTAATTATCTACAAAACAAGAAGCGTGGAGACCAAGTTTCAATTTTTACAAGTTTAACGAGTTTAATATGAATTTAAACGTAAATAAATATTTTTTATTTTAACAAAATTTAAATTATCACATATCAAAAAATAGACTAAATAACACACACACACATATATATATAAGAACGAATCATATAGCTCTTTTTAAGACTTTATTTTGTCGTATTTGTGCTTATCTGATATTTTTATTCTGAGATTTACGCATAAATCGTCCTATTTTTATTGTTTGTAAGTTTGATAAAAAAAAAAGAGTAAAAAGTTTAATTTTAGAGATAAGGTCAAATAATTTAATGTCAAGTAGGAAGGATTTCTGATAATGAAAAAAGTAATTGACGGAGAGTTTTTCCTATCATCCAAGGATAAATATGATAAGATTGAGGAAGTTTTATTATCTAGGAACAAATTTGGGCTAGAAATGTGATTTTTATTACATTTGGAATTGCCATGATGGAGTTTTGGAAGAAGGAGAAAAACAGAAGTGGTCTTGGAACAAGACGTGATCACACCTTGTGTCTGCTTCACTCCTGCCTGGTAACTGTCCTAAAACAAGGCGTCATCACGCCTTGTCTCGGCTTTACTTCTGCTTCATAACTAAATGAAGGAGCTCGAATTTAATGATAAAAATACCATATTTAAAAATATCAATTGTGGTATTTGATTTGTTGAATATTTTGGAGAGAGAAAAAAACTTTTAATATTAATATAAGGAAAGATTTGATAGAGTTTTTATTCATTAAAAAACTCAATCTTCCTTATTCATATATTACATCCTATCAAACAAAAAGATTATTTATTTATGTGATTGAATTTTTCTCAATCTTCTCTGCGATATACACCAAAAAGATTACAATCTTAAGGGGATTTTTCATCATCGAGACGTGAAGAACAAATAGGAGAAAACGCACTGGACGAGAAAATTTGGGTGCAATCGCTGAGTTTTTTTTATTTCTTTAATTTCATGGATTCAAACATTAGATTTTTGTCTAGTTTTGATTTTATAGAGTAGTCATCTTATGACCGGGACCACGATAGAGCCAAACTTGTGTTCGTTATTTGCATATCGGATTGATTAGAGTTTTGATTTAGTTTATCTTATTGACTGATATTTGCATATATCACTTGCATTTAATCTGGCCAATTAATTGCATGTTTGTTGTTTGATCTTGACTCGAAAAAGAATAGATTGAAAATAGCTTCAAAAATATTTATCAACACATGCTAGAAATAGTATTCGGCTTCAGTATGCGATTTTAGGCAAAAATCTGGAATTCAATAGTTGTTGAATGCGTTTTTATTTAATTAAGTTCAATTAAAAATAGTTGGACTATCAAATAAAAATAAGATTATTAATTCTAGAAATAGATTAATAATTAAGATAGAGAATTTCATTGTTCATTTAAAATAATTATCATTTGATGGCAACCAATATGTGGCAAAATCTGATGTTTGGTACCGTTGTGTGCTCACGATCATTTTATTTAAATTTTATTTTTTCCTAAGCTTAATCTGTTATTTAAGTCAATTGTGTTATTTTCTTTAGAAAAATTTAATTTATTTTAGTTATTCTAATTATTCAGAAAAATCACTTCTTTAATTTAGCCTAGATTAAATTAAATAATTTATAGCATAATAATTCGATAATAATCTTTGTGAGAACGACTTGGCCTCCATCCAACTATAATTATAATTTGACCTAGTGCACTTGCTAGTTTGCACAACTGAAATTGTGGTTTTGGTGTCGTTGCCGGGGACTTTTTGTTTAATATTAGGATTGATAACTTGTTTGAGACTAGGTTTTTATTTCTGCTATTTTTATTTTTGTTTATTTTAAGGTTTGATTCTTACTTTCATCCGGTGGTTTAATTGGACACTTTGTTTTGATTTCAGAAGTTTAGCTCATGTTATATGAGCCGTGCTCGAGACATTAAAAACCTCGTGCCACTTGATTTGGAGATTGAAAGCACTCTTCAGCGTATATGTAGAGACAAGAAGCGGAATAACCTGTATCTTGAGTTTGAATCTGGAGAGGAATTTGGCACATATTGTAAGCAAGATTCTGCAGAGAGTTCTTGAAACGTCTGCTATTCGTTTTACTTAAAAAATACTAAATTTTTTTTTCCAAAACCTATACTATTCTACCCTTGACATATATATGACTAATTTTTCTGAACAAATTTTACTACATGATGGTATCAGTAATAGAAGAATCATCATATCTATTGCTACTACCAGATTTTTTATTAAATGAGAGTTTGACCTTTCCATTTGAATATTGAGTTATTTCTTTTAATTGAGTGTTTGATTTTATGTGTCCTATAGGTTCTGGGTTAACAACACCTTCTAAGATCCATTCTTCAGGTAGTGTTATATCTTTCCATTGAATTGGTTTTGGAATTACAGTATTGGATTTTTCTAAATTTGTTTGTAGTAAAAGGGTTTCACCTTTTTTAGTATGATATTTTACTTTTGTAGCAAAGGCAGAATTCATAGCCTTGTAATGAATTCTAAAAATAACTGCAACCGGTATTGATCCTTTAAGCATATTATAATTATGAGTTTTTATTTGTAAAACTAAGGATTTTAAAAATGTTTTTATCATTTAGGGATACTAAGAAGTTTGGATAGCAATCAAAAGAGATTGGTCCAGTACACAGACTGGACTCAACAAAACTTAATAATGAATCTTTGAAATTTGTGAATCTGGCATCTCTTAAAATAGTAAGAATGGAAGTATTCAATCCTTCTTTAGTTAAGGGTTTTATTCTTACTTGAACCAGTCCTATATGAATGTATTTATAATTTTTATATCTGTGTTTTCGTAAGGAATTTTGAGATAATAAATTGATTGTTGCAAAAGGCTTTGTAAGTTGTATATCTCTTTCTTCTGTTTTAATTGTGAAATCAGATTTAAATATTTGGAATCTGGAGTATTTGTAAATCTGATCCTTATTTATTCTAGGAATTTCCCAATTATCAATGAATTTATCAAAATCTTCTATAATTATTTCTTCGGCATTAATTATTTTATTATTATCATAAGAAGATGTAGCAGCAGAGTTTAGAGAGGTGGATCTAGAGAAAATAGAAACCATAATTAAAACTTTTATTCTTGAAATTTATTTTCTCTCTACAATCCTAAGAAATTCTTAGGGGTTACGGCCTTGAAGGACTTACTACCCAGACTTTCTTAGGCAAAAACACTCAAGAGAACCTAAATTTCTAGACTTAAAAATTTTTACTTACAGATTTAATTTCTATAAACACATGCCCCCTGGCTCTGATACCATCATGTACGTAGTAAAATTTGTTCAAAAAAATTATTCAGAAAGTAAAACAACTTAAAACAAAGATGGTTCCCTAGTGAAGGAAAACCACGAATATAGGAATTTTTATGCAACAAAGTAAACTAAAATGGTTTCTCTATTGAGGAGATCCACAAATTGTAGAAAGTAAATTGCAGAGATTAAAATTCTTTAAGACCGTGGTTCCTCCGGTTTCTGATGCATATAAACCTTTAGGGAATCTATATACAGAGCATACTTTTGCAAAGAACTCCACAAATCTTAAAGAAGTAGGCGGTTTAACCGGCCATAGATATTGAACAGACATAAATATATATATACATTTAAGAATTTCAGAATTTAAAACAAGATTTCATTACTAACCTTTGGAATCAAATAACTTTACATAATGGAAGACACAAATCAAAAAGGGTTTCGGATTTCTGGATAATGGTTAAAGGGATTTGGATCTGGGAATGAGTGGTTAGAGAGAGAGAGAGAGAGAGGGGGGGGGGGGGAGAGGAAAGAGAGAGATATGGGAAGAGAGTGGTAAAATATTTCGATGCCTCCATACTGAGGTTTTATCCCCTTTTATATACTTTTTGGGGGTATTTTCGGTATTTTTTTTAACATAAGAAAATGTACATATCAATACAAATACGAATTCAATGCCTTACAATCTAATACAAACATTTATACTCCACTATTTCCAAATATCGGTCCATGGTCGTCTGGTCCAAGGAGGTCATCTTCTTCCAGGTTAAGCGAATCATCAGAGGATTCTGACTTTCTTGAAGGTCATGGTGAGAATTTCATTAGTATAGCTTGCATTTCTTCAGGAGTTTTGGCAGCTGCAAGCATTGCCGTCATTTGGGATTTTTGTGCCAGGGATTCTGTCTGTTGTCGTGATGGAATCCTGTTTTTTGATTTGGGACTCTTATATTTTTATTATTGGTGATCCAAGCTTGGAAATTTGTGGCTGTAAGGCTTGGAAGAATTTTAAATTTGTCCCACCATTTGACTTTAAATCTTCTCTTAATTTGTAAAATTTTTTCGTCTTAAAATTCAATAGTCCAGGAAAGGACCCAAGGAAGATAAAATTTCATGCAGAAAAGGGCAAGAGGATGGAATTATTTTTCTTCTGCTGTCGGGGCATATTAAGCTCTAAAAAGATTAAAAGAATTTTGGACAGGGTGTTTGAGGATCTCATAGGTGGAGCCAAAATATTCCCACCATGAGTACCATCAGGTTGGGAATTTTTTGGGATTGCAAATCTTGGTATCAAAATAGAATAACCAGGTGTGCTTGTGTTTCTGGTTTTGAATTAAGAAAGAATTGTACCAGGCCTGTTGATAGTCCCAGTAATTAAAAGGTATTTAAAAGAATGATGCTTCTTTATATTTTTCTGGAAATAGTATGGGTTTTGAAAAATCATATCCCCAGTCAATTGGAGCAATGACTTTTAGGATTTTGCAGGTGGAATAAGCAGGATCATCATGACTTTGGTCCAAGAAGAAGTTTTTAAACAGTGCGGAGTCAGTAGTTTCCAAAATTGCTTGGTAGAAATAAGGGGTCTTATTTTCGTTCCAAGGTTTATAATATCGTCCTTTTTCAAAGTATTTTTGAAGTGTTTCAAAGGGATCTTTTTCATGGAATCCTAGTTCAACATGTATTATATTTTACCAATTATTTTTCTCAAAATAATCAGAAGGAGGGTTAAATGGTGGTTGTGTGAGAACAAGCTGGGAATTTGTAGTGTGATAAGAGGTGTTTGAGGAATTATCGGAAAACAAAACAGTTTGGAAGGAATCTTTGGTAAGAGTTTCTTTAGAGGGTTTCTTGTCGGAGCTTTCACTTGCCTGGGTTTTTTCAAGGGAATTTTTTATTTCAGGTGTTTGGAGAAAGGATTCAAGGAATTTGAGTCTTTTCTCCAAATCATCTCTTACCTGTGGTTTTGATTGTGCAGTATCTTTAAGTTCCTTTTCTTCTTCCTTTGTAACGATGTCATACCAGGTTTTGGTTTTTGCTGGTTCGGTAGGAGTTTGAACATGCTTTTTATCCTTTTTGGTTGGTATTTCTGTTTTGGAGAAATTCTCTTGCGAGGAAATCAGGTAAAGAATTTGTATCTCCTTTCATGAATTCGATTTCAAAATCAAATATACTAAGAATAGCTTGCCATCTTGCAAAAATTTGTTTTGAGGCAAGATTTTGGACATCTTTTCGTAAAATTTTTTTTTGCACTCTTACAATCTATTCTTAATAAAAAATTTTGGTTCAAAAGGTAACTCTGGAATTTTTGGACGCATAAAACAATACTCAAAATTTCTTTCTTTATAGCTGAATAATTTTTCTGGGTATCATTCCAATGGGCAGATGTGTACTGTACTATGTACTATCTGTTTTCTTGTTTTTGTTTTAATATACCTCCATATCCTAAATTTGACGCATCTGTTTCTACGGTTTTTTGTAGGTTGGGATCTGCGATATGAAGACATGGAATTCTAACACTTGCTTTTTGATGGTTTTTACAATTTCTGTATGTTTTTCTGTCCATGGTTTTGGATTTTTTCGGAGTCTATCATGTAAGGGTTTTGCTATTCTCTTTATATTTGGACAAAAATCTAGAACATAATTTAGACTTCCTAAAAATCTTTGTAGTTGGGTTTTATCAAGTATTTTATCAGGAAATTGATTTGTGAATTCTAAATATCTCTCAATGGGAGTTATGGTACCACGAGATATGTAATGTCCTAAAAATCTTATCCTAGTTTGAAAACAACTATTTTTGATTTTGATACAACTAGACCATTTTGTTTTGTGATATAAAGAAATGTTGTTAGATGTTTAAAATGATCATCGACGTTATTAGAGAATATTAATACATCATCAATGTAAGCAATGCATAATTTTGAATAATCATTATATATTTCATTCATAATTCTTTGGAATTCGGAAGGGGCATTTTTAAGTCCAAAGGGCATTACATTCCATTCATATTGTCCAATGAGAACTGTAAAAACAATTTTATTTTTATCCTTTTGAGAAATTTGTATTTGCCAAAATCCAGATTTCATATCAAATTTGGAAAATATACAAGCATTATGGAGTTTTTGTAATAAGTCTTTTTTATTTGGTATCGGATATCTGATCCATTTTAATGCTTTATTTAATGGTTTGTAGTTAATTACTAATCTGGGTGTTCCTCTTTCAATTTCTGAATTTTTATTAACGTAAAAGGCAGCACAACTCCAAGGGGATCTAAATTTAGAAATTAAACTTTTTTTCTCTAAATCTTGAATTTCTTTTTTACAATGTTCTTCTAATTCAGAATTCATTTGGATTGGTCTAGCTTTAGTTGGTATTTGTCTATCATTGAAATCTTTTTCATAGGGAAAATCAACAATATGTTGTTTTCTATTCCAAAAAGCATTAGGAATTTCTGAACAAACTTCTGTTTCTAGTATTTTTTGGAATTTTTGAATTTTATTTTGAATTTCTTTTGTTTCTATTTGGTTTTGTATTCTTTTTTAAAGAAACATCTTTTTTAAGATTTTCTAATTGAAAAGTCTTTCCTTGGATTATGGTGTTAATATTATTTTCATAAATTGAACATGCTTTTATTAAGTTAAGGTTTCTAGTTCGAGATTTTTCTAAAAATTCAAATTTTAATTTTTTATGATTGGATTTAGAAGAAATAGAGTCATTGTTTACTTTATATGAGGTAATTAAATTTATAAAAGAGTTCCTAATATTACAGTGTGGTGAATATCATTTACTAAAACAAAAGTGGTTTTTGTGAAAATACCATTATTTATTATTGATGCGTCTGTTTTTGAATTTACATTTAATTTTGAATTATTAGCAGCTGAAAGTTTTTCTTGTGTTTTTTGTTAGAATTCAGTAGGTACTATTCCTGATTTGATACAGTTTAAGTCTGCACAGTATCAAATAAGGCTATTGTATCCATTTTGAAATTTTCTGAAAATACTAGATTTATTTTTAAGATGTATTTTCTAGAAGTTATTTATCTTAAAACAAAAAGAAAATATTCAGGAATTTTTTCAATATTTTCAACCTTTTGGGTTTCTTCATTTTCTGTTTCTGAAGAACTCTCAATGTTTATATTTTGTAGGATTAGTTTTATTGCTTCAGAATTTTGAATCTGTTTTTCTTTTAATTCTCTTATTTTCAATTTTATTTCTTTTATATCTTTTTGTAAGTCTTGGATTGTGATCCCTTTTTCCTTTTTTTTTTCTAATATTTCACTTAAGTCGTAAGTATTTTTTGAAGTACTTGGGAATTTTTAATTTTCTTCTTTGTCATTAAGAGATTTTAGAATTTTTTCTAGATATTCTTTTTGGATTGTTTGGTCATTAAAATTTTTCAATATATCTAAAAGAAGTGATTGATCTTTGGTGAGCATATTAATTTGTTTTTCAGATTCACTACTAGTTATGATTTGTTCATCTACTAATGATTCGTCAGTCTTGATAGAGTTTTTAGTTTCTGAATTTCCTTCAGAAGAATCAATCAAGAGATTAGAAATTTTATTTAATATTTCTTCTTCTAATTCTAATTCATTTAATTTCTTATTTAATCTACAATAATTTGCCGTATGATCTTTCTTATGGCATCTCTAACATTCAATATCTTTGAAGGATTTTTTGAATTCTTGCTTGTTATTTTTAAATTTCCTAAATGGTTTTTTTCTTGGTTTTTTGTAAAAATCTTCTTTCGGGTTAAAATTATCTTTTTGATTTCTTCTAAAGTTTTTCTTATAGGGTTTTTTTATGTTTTTTTTTGTCAATTTTCTGAGCATTTTGATTAGGATGATTTATTAGTATTTATATCAAATTGATTACAAAAAGTTCTCAATTCTTGTTTTGTTCTTTTAATTTCTCATTTTAGGTGTTTTTGCAACTTTAAATCTTGGCATATTTTTAACCCTTCTTGTTGGGTTATACTAATTAATTGACCATAAGTGTATTCATTATAGGCTATAATTTGTTTACCACTGTTTTTTCTAATTTTAGTTCTTACCTTATCTCCTAGAAGAGTTGGTAAGCCTGCAAGGAATTTTTCTTTTCAAAAAGGTTTATCAGAATCTTCTCTAAGCATTATTCTAGTTTAAAAAATATTTTTATACCATTGAAAAATTACTTAATTTTTTACATTTTAGATTTGATAGGAGTTCTGCAATTTTATCTTTTAGATGTGAAGGATCTCCAATAAAATGTAAGGAAATTGTAAATATTAAGGTTGCTACAGCATCTTGTTGTGGATTACCATTTTAATCTAGAATTGGTATTCCTTCTTCTTCTGTTTTTATAGAGTTTAAAATATCTTCTTGTTGTTGATTTGTGAGATAATAATCCCACCAACCTTTTATTTGACCCGAGAATCCTGCTATGAGGAGTTCAGCAATAGTTTTATCATGAGTCCCAATTTGGGTTTTATAGGCATTTGCAGCCAAGGTTGTTAGTCGATAGCGATTTTGCTATTTTAGGAATTTTTAAACGTTTAACGATTTCATGTTTTGACTATTTCCTTTGATTTTCAATTACTAGTTGGTTTTTTTTATTCTAAAAATGGTGCAAAAATAATATATATATATATATATAGTCATAAAATCTTTTAACAAAAGTCTTAAACATAAATCATAAGTGCGGAAAATATAAAAGCGCTGACCCTCGGGTTATGTGCACCGACAGTCCAGCAAAATCAACCATCAAGACCTCCAATATCATAATTATCAATATCACCTGCATCAATCACACCTAGTGAGTCTAAAACTCAACACATCATATTCTTGATAACAACATAATACGTATACAGGTCACATACAACAGTGAAAAATAATTGTATTTAAAATAACATTTTCATAATAATGCATAAACTTTAAACATAAACATTTTCATATCAACATATTCATATTCATATTCATATTAACGTATTCATATTCATGTTTGTTGAATTCAGATCGTGATTGTGACTCGTATTCGTATTCGTATTGGGCGATGGATCCATCTAGAGAAAACCACAGTACTGGGTGGCGGGGACACCAGCGACACTCTCACCCATCAACTGGCCCTTGGCCAACATATTAACGTATTCGTATTCGTATCCAAGGAAACACGATCGTCGGGCTCCCATTGGGACCATAACTCTCACGATATCTCCAACATATAATCGTATTAGTCACAATCCCTTCACGTCTTTCAACATTTCGTATTTCCATCACTTAATAAAAACATGCATATAATATCGTTTTTTCTTTTAAACCAAGCATGCAACACGTCTTTTAAATGCCAATGTTAAATCATAGAAATCCATAATCATTTAAAAATCATAATTTAACATATAAAAATTAATAAACATTTCAAATAATCATATTAGCATATAAAACAGCATTCAGCACACTGCCATGACGTTTACTAATTTTTAGGTGTAAAATTACCGTTTTACCCTTAGACGTAAAATTCCTCGAATTTGATTTTTTTCTTAATTTTATTGACTTTAATATGTCCCAAATAATTATTTAAGCCTAAATTAAAATTCTCATAATTCCAGTTAGCTTAAATATTATGCTTTGTAATTAATCTTTAATTATTCATTTTTAAAGAGTTTTATTCCCGAAAAATTTCAAACTTTAATATAAAATTCCTAAATTCCAAACTTAGACTTTTTATATTATTTTAGCCATCGTGAACCACGATTCGACCCCCGTGAGCCATGTTTCGATTTATTTTCCAAGGAACAAACCCTAACTACTCGACCAAATCCCCTACGAACCAACCTCACGTTTTTCTTGAGTCAAGCTCGAGCCTCCCTGAGCCATCCTCGGACCATACCTCCCATGGACCCTCATGACCCCTCAGGACCACTAGGACCCCCCCTAAGACTCGAACCACAACTCGAAACCGCAGCACTACAACCATTACAGCTCTTGGCCGAGGACCCCTAGAAGACATAGGACTCTTCTATCGCGTCCAGGCCCTTGCCAACCGAGCCAGGCCCTGGACCAACTCCCCAAGCACCGTCCTAGGACCCTAACCTCTTGACCTAGCCTAGCTGGAGCCCCCTGGCCGAGCCCCTGAGCCATGGGTGGCTGCTGCACAAAACATGACAGCATGGGCTCTCTTAGGTGGGAGTTCTAGCTTGCTACGACTCCTTCCCTTCCCTCTTAACTCGAGTTCTAGTATGGCTAGGACTCCCTCCCTGACTCACACAGACCCTGACCGAGCCCTGGCCCCAAGCCGAACCCTAGTTCAGCGAAAAGCAATGCAACCCGAGCCCTTGACAGAATATGGTTCCAACTTGATCGTTTCTGGTGTGCAGCGTTTGTGTGCGTGTTCTAAGACTTTAAACTCATGTAAAAAAGTGCTTGATCAAGTCCTAATCATGGAAGCCTCCTTTATGCACGTAAACAACACAATTTGGATCAAAAATCATGCTTTGAATTTCATGTTATGCACAAAAACGAAATTAAATAAAAGTGTCACTTGTTTTTTCCATACAATTACTACATAAAACATATTATGGTGTGATGATGTTTGAAGGAAAGAAATATGTATGCCTTTGCGTAATTAACGTACGATTATTTGTTGACGAATGGAAGAACGATTACGTAGGAACGTTGGCTGATTTTTTTCTTGACAAAACCGATGCTGCCCTTGAATTATTGTGTGTGTGCCGTGTGTAATCTGATGAAGGAGTTTCGTGTGGTGTTGAGGAGAAGTGGGCGTGGGGTTGTGAGGGTTTGGATAGGGTTTTGAACATTAAATACTAAATTAAGTCACTAATAAGGCTTAGGCCCACTAAGTATGTAAATTAGGCCCATTAGTGCTTAATTAAAATATTAAAAATAATTTTGTTTAAAT
Organism: Primulina huaijiensis; assembly: GCF_012295235.1. Lineage (NCBI taxonomy): Eukaryota > Viridiplantae > Streptophyta > Magnoliopsida > Lamiales > Gesneriaceae > Primulina > Primulina huaijiensis. The sequence continues at coordinate 4,043,980 of NC_133316.1, forward strand.
AAGTTTGTGAATTTATTAGTCGGGTTGGCAATACGTTCATATTTTTGTTGAAAATCCAATAACGATAAAATTTACGTCCCGGTGTATAAAATCACCTCAAAATCTCTTATTTTCAAAAATTAGAAAAAACATCACCATATTTAATAAAAACATTTTCTATTTCAGCCCTCGGTCTCCGTTCCTCGATTGTAACTCGAATAACCCTTAAAAATACATTTTAATGCATGTAAGTACAAAACTACTAAAACGTCACGTAAACATGTCACATAATCAATTAAGCAATTAAAATAAATTAATTAACCATTTTTCATATTTTCTATATTTGCATGCAGTTGGATTACCTCGTCTTAATTTTGGACCTTACAATTTCTCCCCCCTTAAATAAAATTTCGTCCTCGAAATTAGAACTTACCGAATAGCTCAGGATAGCGACTCCTCAAGTTTCTCTCGGTTTCCCAAGTATCTTCCTCTTCCGAGTGATTCAGCCACTTGACATTGACCATTGGAATGACTTTGTTTCGAAATCTCCTTTCTTGCTTTGCCAAGATTTGGACAGGTCTTCTTCATAAGTCATATTTGGAGTCAATTGTAGAGGTTCATAATTTAGCACATGTGATGGATTCGACATGTACTTTCGCAGCATCGAAATATTGAACACATTGTGAACTCCAGAAAGCATCGATGACAATGTCACTCTATAGGCTAATGTCCCAATCCTCTCCAAAATCTCAAACAGACATATAAATCTTGGACTAAGCTTGCCTTTCTTGCCAAATCGCATAACACCATTCATAGACGTGCTATTTTCACAAATACATGATCGCCCACTGCAAACTCTAAGTCCCTTCGTCTCTTGTCAGCATAGCTCTTTTGTCGGCTTTGTGTAGTCTTCATTCTCTCACGAATTTTGACTACAAGTGCAGCAGTCTCTTCAATCACTTTCGGACCAATCTGATATGAATCCTCATACGAACGAATAGCAAACACGATTAATTGGAATCGCGCCCTCGATTCAATAACGAACAAGGATCGATGTTGTCCCGATATTTTGAAACAAGTATGAATTTGTGATATTCACCTCTAAGCTATAAAACTTAGCAACAAATAATCGCGACTGAAACAATTGAAGAATCAGACGAACCTTCAAAGAACTTGTCCTTGACAATCCGAATGATATCAATTGACAAACGCCACAAGAACGAATTCTTGATAAGTTTGATTTTGATTAATAAAAAGCAAAAAGCTTTTGTTGTTTGAGAGAAAACTCAAGACAAAATAATTCAATAATCAATAATCTAAAAAAAGTGTGTAAAATTTCGTCCAAAATATACATCCAAAATCAAAAGGATATCAAAACAAAAGGTAATTATCTAAGCAAAATCTGCACCAAATCATCGCAGATATCATAGGACACGGACCCCATGTAGAGGTCCGGAATGGGGTCCGTGTAGGCACTGTATTTCTCGTCCTCGAATGTAATGGACACGGACCCCGTGTAGAGGTCCGGAGGGGGGTCCGTGTAGGTACTGGATTTCTCATTCTTTGAAAGACAATTGACACGGACCCCGGGTACAGGTCCGAGGTGGGGTCCGTATACACTCTGTAATCTTCATTCCTTGCAATGTAATGGTATTCGGGAATCTTCCTCAATTATTGCTTGAATAATGCTCTTTTGGCCCCCAAACGTACTCCCAAGCATCACGAACCCTTCGGGACTTTGCACCTTGCTCGTAAGCCCTTCTTTCTTGCTCATTACTCATTGTAGTGCCTCTTTGAATTTCTTTAGTCGTCTCCTTGTGATTGGTCCTTCCGACAACTCTAAAGGATCCCATGCTTTCCTTGGAGCTTGACCACCAGTGTTCGCATCACAATCTCTCTTCTTTCACCAACCTTGTCCCAATGAATAGGAGATCTACATTTCCTTCCATAAAATGCCTCAAAAAGAGCCATCCCGATTAATGATTGATAACTATTATTGTAGGTGAACTCCAGTAGAGTTAACTTTGGTTCCCAACTTCCTTGGAAATCAATAACACAAGCTCGTAGTAGATCTTCCAAAATTTGAATAACTCTTTCGGACTGACCATCGGTTTGAGGATGGAATGATGTACTGAATAATAACTTGGTCCCCATCGCTACATGCAGACTCTTCCAAAAAGATGACGTAAATTTCGGATCTCTGTCAGAAACAATAGATACAGGAATCCCATGCTGACGAACTATCTCTCGAATATACAACTCGGCATATTGAATAATGGTGAATGTCGTCTTAATAGGTAGAAAATGCGCTGATTTAGTGAAACGATCCACTATCACCCATATAGCATTGAATCCCTTAATAGTCTTCGGCAATCCCACAACAAAGACCATCGTAATATTTTCCCATTTCCCCTCAGGAATAGGAAGTGGCTTAAGCTTTCTTGCTGGTCTCTGATACTCTGCTTTAACTTGCTGACAAGTCAAACACTCGGATACAAATATCAGGATATATATCTCTCTTCATGCCTGACCATCAATATAACAACTGCAAATCTTTGTACATTTTCGTGCTCCATGGATGAATGGAATAAGGTGTGTCATGAGCTTCCTTCATAATGAGATCTCTCAAAGAATCGTCACTAGGAACCCATAAATGATCTCGATNTTTGAAATACTTCTTCACCCAAAAGAGTTGAATATGAGACAACGAACATGGCTACGACTGTGAGATTAGCTATCATCCGGGGAAAGCTAATGTTGTGNCCTCACGAATTCTATCTCTCAATGTCGACTGTATTGATAATGTGGCAAGATTAGGGGCCTCGGCCCTAGCATAAACTGTGAGCTCAAACCGCTGTATCTCGGACTGCAACGGTTTTTGAAGTGATAATTGAGTGANATTGAGAGATATAATTCGTGAGGGACAATCTACTGATGAGCAATTGCAAAAGTGGAGAGCTAGAGATGAATCCAAAGGCCGGAAGTTATATTCTGAGGTGGATGGTATAGTTCGTTATCGAGATCATTTATGGGTTCCTAGTGANCTCTTGACACTCCGATCCTCAAATAAACTTTGTATTCTTCTTTGTCAATGATGTCAAAGGTACTGCAATAGATGAGAATCCCTAAATAAATTTGCGATAATAGCCTGCTATTCCCAAGAAACTGCGAATCTCGGTAACACTCTTCGGTACTAGCCACTCTTTCACTGCTTCAACTTTACTTGGATCAACTTCAACGCCATCATTAGAAATGATGTGGCCCAAGAAAGCCACTCTATCAACCAAAACTCACATTTGCTGAATTTTGCATAAAGTTTTCTATCTTGCAGTATTTGCAGTGCTGTCCTTAGATGACGACTATTCTCCTCTTTGCTCTTAGCATAGATCAATATATCATCAATGAGGATTATGACGAATTGATCAAGATATGGCTGAAATACGCGATTCATGAGATTCATGAAGATCGCTGGCGCATTAGTCAGCCCAAATGGCATGAACATAAACTCGTAGTGTCCATATCTAGTACGAAACGCTGTCTTGTGAACATCCGACTATTTTACTTTCAACTTATGGTATCCACAACGAAGATCAATCTTCGAGAATATCGATACTCCTTGCAACTGATCAAATAAATCTTCAATTCTTGGTAGAGGATACATATTCTTGATAGTGACTCTATTCAGCTCTCGATAATCGATACAGAGTCGCATACTACCATCGTTCTTCTTCACAAATAATACCGGTGCGCCCCATGGAGAATAACTAGGGCGAATAAAACCCTTGTCTAGCAATTCTTGGCTTTGATCTCTTAATTCTTTCATTTTGGCAGGTGCTAGACGATAAGGTGCTTTTGATATAGGAACAATGCCCGGCATTAACTCAATAGAAAACTCCAACTCACGATCGGGTGGAATATCAGAAACGTCTTCGCGAAAGACACAAGTAAAATATTTGACAACGTCAACATCCTCCAATTTCTGACTGATAGGAGCATGTGCGGTAGTGACACATGCTAGAAAAGCTTGGCATCCACGTCTAATAAGCTTCCTCGCACACAGACAAGAGATAATGTGCGGCATTTGCTTGTTTCTCGCCGCCTCAAAAACAAAAGATTTACCACCAGGCGGTCGAATAGACACTGATCACTGACGAAAATCAATCGAAGCTCCATTCGATGATAACCAATCCATCCCAAGAATAATATCAAATCCAGGCATAGGGAATACAATAAGATCTGCCCGAACTTCATCTTTGAATAAACGAAGCTCCAGATTCTTGACAATTTTAGATGTGAGCATTTGATCACCGGAAGGAACAGAAACTTAAAACCCAAACCCATATCCTCAGGAATAATATTCAGTCACTTGATGAAGGTTTCAGATATAAATGAATGTGTAGCTCCTGAATCTAGCAGTGCATAGGTAGCTACTCCTTGAATGATAATCCTCCCTGCGAAGAAAATATCTTTTAAATCTTTTCGTGTTGAAGCTTAAGGAATTTCTATCATTAATTTTCCAAAGTTATGTGAAGATTACGTGTTAAACTTAAGCTTTTCTTGAAAAATTGCATTTTAGCCCTTCAATTTTTTCGAAATTTGCATTTTAGTCCCTTAAGTTTCGAAATTTACTTATTTGGTCCTCAAGAATTCGGAAATTGCACTTGGTATTATGCAATTTAGTCCCTAAACTTTTTCGAAAATTTCTTTTAGCCCTCAAACTCTCGAAAATTGCACTTGGGCCCCTACATAAATATTCGAAACCCCTATCACCCTTATTTATGATTCTTCTTTAATTTTGGCCCTAAAACTTTTATTTGGAATTATTTCATCCCTCACATAAACTAAGGCACCAAATAAGTACTATTTCTATGGTTTCTAAATTCATATCTTTATTTCCAACTAAGATATAGCATGCAACCTAATTTTCACTAGGTTAAACTTGATCTCAATTCAATTCTAATAACCAATTTAACATTTCATGCAATTAAAAGCAATATAAAAATGTTAAATTACTAGGTTACCCATGATAAGAGTCGTGTCTGGCTCCTCTTTAGCTTTCTCTGCATTCATAACATAAGCTCGCCCAACAGTAGGTGCATTCTTCTTTGGGCAATCAGCAGCTTTGTGCCCTTCTTTCTTGCATATGAAGCACTTAGTAGTACCCCACACGCACGACCCATAATGTAGTCGATTGCACTTCTTGCATGGTAGTCCATCAGCAGGCTTCAGTGCTCCTTGTTGTGGTGGCTTTTGCTGTCCTTGCTTCTTGACTTGACCTTGGGGATTTTGAGGCCCTTGAGGTATAGGAGAACCCGTATATGGCTTCTTGTTTGGTTGATTATTATTCTGATGTTGCTGCCTCTTGCGCTGTAACTCAAACTCAATGTCCTTCAAAGATTGCTCAGACTGGAATGCATAAGTAGTAGCAGTAGCATAGTCCAAAGGACGCATCATCATAACATTATTCCGTATGGTGGGTCGTAGACCATCAATGAAGTGTCTAAGCTTCTCTGCAGCATCCCTCGCAATAAGGGGTACAAAGTGACAACCCCTATCAAGTTTCTTCTCAAATTCAGCAATAGAAGCGTCTCCCTGACGGAGAGTCATAAATTCGCTCTTCAATCGCCCTCTAACATCAGAAGTAAAATATTTCTCGTAGAATATCTCCTTGAATCAAGCCCAAGTAATTGTAGCAAGATTAACACCATGCTCGGCTCCTTCCCACCATAAAGAAGCATCATCCTTAAATAGGTAAGTGGCACACCTCACACGATCAGCATCCCCCATATTCAGATAACGAAAGGGTACCTCGAGTGCACGAATCCAAGCCTCAGCAGCAAAGGGAACGGTGGTGCCAAAAAATTCCTTCGACCCTAGCCTCCGGAACTGATCATACACGTCATGTTGTGGCCTAGGTGCTTGCTGTAACTGCTGTAACTGATGCTCGGAGAAACGAGCCATCCCTTCTAAGGCACGAGTAGCAGCATCCCCATTAAGAGGCGAAGGTGGTGGTGGATTCTGTTGACGGTTCTCATTATTCTCAGCCTGATTCTCAATAACAGGGGCACGTCTGAGAGGCATTTTATCTGAATGTTTTCCAAATTCTAACGTAACCAATCATGCATTTAAATCTAAGTTTTCTAATCGTGTAACATATCCTAATTCATTTTAGTAATTTAAGCATACAAAACATATATACTCAAAAAGCTATTATACATGTGACGTAAACATATTATTCGTGTAATCATGCATGTAACATCATATTAAATCATATAAAGCATGTAAACTTACAGATTGAGGCTTGACGACTGATCTTTCTGGCGCAGATGGTGGTACAACCCTTTACAGGACCTTTGCTCTGATACCAACTGAAACTTCTGCTATTCGTTTTGCTTAAAAAGTACTAAATAATTTTTTTTCCAAAACCTATACTATTCGGCCCTTGACATATACATATATATAAAATATTTTTGCACCATTTTTAGAATAAAACAACCAACTAGTAATTGAAAATCAAAGGAAATAGTCAAAACATGAAATCGTTAAACGTTTGAAAATTTCTGAAATAGAAAAATCGCTATCAATTAACAGCCTCTCAAAAAACATAAATAAATAATCATAAAATCTTTTAACAAAAGTCTTAAACATAAATCATAAGTGCGGAAAATATAGAAGCGCTGGTCCTCGGGTTATGTGCACCGACAATCCAGCAAAGTCAACCATCAAGACCTCCAATATCATAATTATCAATATCACCTGCATCAATCACACCTAGTGAGTTTAAAGACTCAACACTTCATATTCTTGATAACAACATAATACATATACAAGTCACATACAACAGTGAAACTACTTGTACTTAAAATAACATTCTCATAATAATGCATAAACTTTAAACATAAACATTTTCATATCACCATATTCATATTCATATTCACATATTCATATTCATATTAACATATTCATATTCGTGTTTGTTGAATTCATATCGTGATAGTGAATCGTATTCGTATTGGGCGATGGATCCATCTAGAGAAAACCACAGTACTGGGCAGCGGGGATACCAGTGACAGTCTCACTTGTCAACTGGGCCTTGGCCAACTTATTAATATATTAACGTATTCGTATTCGTATTCAAGGAAACATGATCGTCGGGCTCCCACTAGGATCATAACCATCACGATATCTCCAACATATCATCATATTAGTCACAATCCCCTTCACGTCCTTCAACATTTCATATTTCCATCACTTAATAAAAACATACATATAATATCGTTTTTTCTTTTAAACCAAGTATGCAACACGTCTTTTAAATGCCAATGTTAAATCATAGAAATCCATAATCAATAAAAAAAATCATAATTTAACATATAAAAATTCATAAATATTTAAAATAATCATATTATCATATAAAACAGCATTCAGCACACTGCCATGACGTTTACTAATTTTTAGGTGTAAAATTATCGTTTTACCTCTGGACGTAAAATTCCTCGAATTTGATTTTTTTTCTTAATTTCATTGACTCTAACATGTCCCAAATAATTGTTTAAGCCTAAATTAAATTTTCCATAAATTTATTTAGCTTAAATACTTGGCTTTTTAATTAATCTTTAATTATTTATTTTTAAGGCGTTTTATTCCCGAAAAATTTCAAACTTTAATATAAAATTCCTAAATTCCAAACTTAGACTTTTTATATTATTTTAGCCCTCGTGAACTACGATTCGACCCCCGTGAGCCGTGTTTCGATTTATTTTCCAAAGAACAAACCCTAACCACTCGACCCAAGCCCCTACGAACCAACCTCAAGTTTTTCTTGAGTCAAGCTCGAGCCGCCCCGAGCCATATTCGGACCATACCTCCCCTGGACCCTCATGACCCCTTTGGACCACTAGGACCCCTAAAACTCGAACAACAACTCGAAACCGCAGCACTACAAACATTACATCTCTCGGCTGAGGACCCCTAGAAGACATAGGACTCTTCTATCGTGCCCAGGCCCTGGACCAACTCCTCAAGCACCCTCCTAGGACTCTAACCTCATGACCTAGCCCAGACCGAGCCCCTGGCCGATCCCCTGAGCCATACGCGGCTGCTGCACAAAACGTGACAGCATGGGCTCTCTCGGAGCTAGGACTCCTCCCCAGCCCTCTTAACTCGAGTCCTAGCATGGCTAGGACTGCATCCCTGACTCACACAAACCCTGACCGAGCCCTGGCCCCAAGCCGAACCCTAGTCCAGCAACAAGCAATGCAACCCGAGCCATTGACAGAACATGGTTCCAACTTGATCGTTTCTAGTGTCCAGCGTTTGTGTGCGTGTTCTAGCACTCTAAACTCATGTAAAACAGTACTTGATCAAGTCCTAATCATGGCAGTCTCCTTTATGCACTTAAACAACAAAATTTGGATCAAAAATCATGCTTTGAATTTCATGTTATGCACAAAAAAGAAATTAAATAAAAGTGCCACTTGTTTTTTTCCATACAATTTCTATATAAATACATATTATGGTGTGATGATGTTTGAAGGAAAGAAATATGCGTGCCTTTGCGTAATTAACGCACGATTATTCGTTGGCGAATCGAAGAACGGCTACGTAGGAACGTTGGCTGATTTTTTTCTTGACAAAACCGATGCTTCACTTGAATTATTGTGTGTGTGCCGTGTGTAATCTGATGAAGGAGTTTCTGTGGTGTTGAGGAGAAGTGGACGTGGGGTTGTGAGGGTTTGGGGTGGGGTTTTGAACATTAAATACTAAATTAAGTCACTAATAAGGCTTAGGCCCACTAAGTATGTAAATTAAGCCCATTATTGCTTAATTAAAATATTAAAAATAATTTTGTTTAAATAAGTTTGTGAATTTATAAGCCAGGTTGCCAATACGTTCATATTTTTGTTGAAAATCTAATACCGATAATCGGCGTATAAAATCACCTCAAAACCCCTTATTTTCAAAAATAAGAAAAAACATCACCCTTAATTTAAATAATTTAAAACAATTATTTAATAAAAATATTTTCTATTTTTCAGTCATCGGTCTTCGTTCCTCGATCGTAACTCGAATAACCCTTAGAATATATTTTAATTAATGTAAGTAGAAAACTACTAAAACGTCACGTAAACATGTCACATAATCAATTAAGCAATTATAATAAATTAATTAACCATTTTTCATATTTCCTAGATTTGCATACAGTTGGATTACGTCGTCTTAATTTTGGACCTTACAGTTCTAAAGATATGGATGGAGAAAATGATAACCATACTCCGATGGAGCTTCATCGACCAATGGTTGGAGGTTATGGGTCCAGCATTGTTCGCCCAACGATTCAAGCACATACATTTGAGCCTAAGCCATCCATCATCCAGATTATGCAACTTCAAGTTAGATTTGGGGGATTAACGTCCGAAGATCCGAATGCACATATGGAACAATTCTTGTCTATTTGTGATACAATCAAATTCAATGGTGTAAGAAATGATTCTATTCGATTGAGACTATTTCTGTTTTCACTGCAAGGAGAGGCGAAGGAGTGGCTCCGTGATTTACCAACGGGTTCTATCACTACATGGGATGGGTTGGTTGAGGTCTTCCTGAACAGGTATTTCCCACCAACTAAGATTACACAACTGCGAAATGATATCACATATTTTAGGTAGAAGGATAGGGAATCAGTGAATTCAGCATGGGCGAGATTCAAAAAGATGTAAAGAATGTGTCCTAGACATGGGTTCTCAACAGGCTAACAAGTTGAGACTCTCTATTACGTAATTGATCCTCAGTGCGATCTATGCTTGATGCAGCTTCCAATGGCAGCCTATACAGAAAGACACCTGCAGCAGCACTTGAAATCATATCAAATATGTTTGAAAGTAATGTGAGCTGGCAAGACAATAGAAGAGAGAAAAATGTTGGATTTCTTGAGATGGATGCTCTAACAACGATCACAGCAAAACTTGATGGATTAACACATTACATGGCTCAGTTGCAAGCTAATCAAACATTGGCATTCGAACAAGTGAATCAAGTCCAAGGAAGCGCTGAGATAGCCGGAGGATCATCAAGTGACACACAATTTATGTAAGTCATACCTCCATCAGTCTTTTAGTGGGACTAGATAAATTATGTGGGGAACCAAGGGTTACAACAGTAAAACCCATTTAGTTTCTCATATAATCCAGGTTGAAGAAGTCATCCACATTTTTGTTGGAAGCCAATGGAAAACATATTGAACCATATTACTTTAATCATCCTCAACATCCCGCATAGCAAAAGCCTCCTCAACAACCAATTAAACCTTCACAAAATACTGGACCTTCTATGCCTCCGGGTTTCAAACAATCCGAGAGCAAGTCGAATCTTGAAGATATGCTCGCAGAGTACGTAGTTGGAAATGAGATGAGATGGCAAAACCATGATGCTATGATGCAAAGGGTGGAAACACAATTGGGTCAGTTGGAGAACCAGTTTGCTGCACGAGCTCCAGGCTCATTACCTAGTTATACGGAAAAAAATACAAAGGGTGTCAATTTCATCACAATGGCTACGCAATTGAAGAAGGAGAATAATGATGTTGACGTTGTAGGAATCGACAAGGAGAAAGTATCATCTAATAAGAGGGATGAGAATGCAAGAGAGAAAGGTAAGTCTCCAGACTATAATGTTAAAAATGATATTGACATCAATTCTCTACCCTTTCTCCAAAGAGCAAAGCTGCTACAACAGAATAATCAATTTTCAAAATTTATTGAGATCTTTAAGAAGTTACACATAAATATTCTGTTTCTAGAAGCTTTAGCTCAAATGCCCTCTTATGAGGAATTTTTTATGGAGATTTTATCAAACAAGAGGAAACTGGTAGACCTAAGGACAGTTAAGCTTTCGGAGGAATGTTCTGCAACTTTACAAATAAATTACCTCCAAACTTAAGGATCCAGGTAGCTTCTCTATTCCTTGTACCATTGGAAGTTGGTTCTTTAGCAAAGCCTTGTGTGATCTTGGTGCAAGCGTAAACTTAATGCCTTGTTCATGATTTGAGAATCTAGGAATTGGTGAAGTTAAAACAACTATAATTTCCCTACAATTAGCTAATAGATCTATTAAATACCCTAGGGGAATGATAGAGGATGTTTTAGTGAATGTTGACAAGTTTATTTTCCCAATAGACTTTGTTGTGTTGGACATTGAAGAGGATCGTGAGTTTCCTATTATTTTAGGTAGACCATTTTTAGCCTTTGGAAAAGCTCTGATAGATGTGCAAAAAAGGTGAGTTGGTGTTGAGATTGAATGATGAGAGTGTGGTGTTTAAAGTTTTTCATTCTATCAAATATCTCAATGATGTATCAACTTGTTCTAGAATTGATACTATTGATGAGTTTGCTGACTGTGATATGCAAGAATTAATTTGTTAGGACCCTTGAAGATTTGTTTGCCTCATTCATGCCCAAGAGAGTTGGAGAATGAAGAGATTGAGGAATACATGCACTATTTGGAAGCAGACAAACCACCTTCAAGGACGGTAAATTCTAGGATTGGGGAGCTTGGGTATGTCCCAAGAGCACAAATCCATCTATTGAAGAAACCCCAGTCCTTGAAATGAAACATCTCCCTTTGAATTTAAAATATTTATTTTTTCTTGACAATGACAAATTGCCTGTAATTATTTCATATACTTTGATAGGGAGCGAGGAAGAAAAGCTAACACGAGTATTGAGAGATAATATCAAGGCCATAGTTTGGAGCATATCGGACGTAAAGGGGGTCAGTACTTCCATATGCATGCACAAGATTCTGATGGAAGCCGATCACAAAACATCAACTCAGCTCTAAAGGCGTATCAATCACGCCATGCAAGAATTTGTCAAGAAAGAGTTGATTAAACTTCTGGATACAAGTATTATTTACCCGATTTCTGATATTAAATGGGTAAGTCATGTACAAGTTGTTCTGAAGAAGGGTTGGATGACTGTTGTGAAAAATGATAATAATAAATTGATTCCCACTAGAACTATTACTAGATGGCATGTATGCATTGACTATAGAAAACTTAACGATGCCAAACGTAAAGATCATTTTCCACTTCTCTTTATCGATCAAAAGTTAGAAAGGTTAGCTGGACATCCTTTTTAATGTTTCTTGGATGGCTTTTTGGGTTATATGCAAATTCTCATTGCTCTTGAAGATCAAGAGAAAACCATGTTTACATGTCCTTATGGGACCTTTGCATATAAACGAATGTCATTCGGTAACGCTGCATGATGAAAATTTTCCATGACATGATTGAGGACTTTATTGAGATATTTATGGATGATTTTTTATTTTTTGGCTGTTCATTTGATGCTTGCTTGATTAATATGTCTAAGGTTTTAGAAAGATGTAAAGAGTCAAATTTAGTATTGAACGGGGAAAAATGTCATTTTATATATGATGAGAGAGGCAAATGTGTTGGGCCATAAAATTTCTGAACATGGGATTGAGGTAGGTAAGGTGAAAATTGAATTCATTGAGAAACTCCCACCCCCAACCAATGTTAACGGAGTGTGTAGTTTTTAGGACATGCAGGTTTCTATAGACGTTTCATTAAGGACTTTTCTAGCATTGCCAAGCCACTCACTAATTTGCTGGTAAAAGATATGCATTTGATTTTTCTGCTGAGTGTGTGCAGGCATTCCAGACTCTAAAGCAAAATTTGATCACTGCGTCAGTGATCCTATCACCTGACCGGGATCACCTTTTGAGGTGATGTGCGTTGCAAGTGACACAGCTCTAGGAGCGATCTTAGGACAAAAGAGAGACAAAAACATTCATGTCATCTACTATGCTAGGATGACACTATCAGCTACCCAACTGAATTATGCCACTACAGAGAAAGAGCTAATTGATATGGTGTTTGCCCTAGAAAAATTCAGATCATACTTGATAGGGAGCAAAGTAATTGTGCACACTAACCATTCGGCCTGAAGTACTTAATGAATAAGAATGATGCAAATCCAAGGCTAATTCGTAAGATTATTTTACTACAGGAATTCGACATTGAAATTGTTGATAGGAAAGGGTCAAAAACTAAGTAGCAGACCATCTTTAGTGCTTGGAGAATCCGATTCAAAGCAGTGGCAATATTCGCGACGAATTTCCCGATGAATAGCTCTTTGAGGTCAACAATTTACCATGGTATGCTGATTTTGTAAATGATATTTTAAGTAAGTTTCTACCTCCCCATTTTACTTATCAACAAAAGAAGAAATTTTTTCGGACTTGAAATATTTTTTGTGGGAATATCTTTACTTGTTTAGAATATGCGCAGATGGTATAATTCGTAGAAGTGTTCCCATGTAAGAGGTAAGTAAAATTTTATTTCATTGTCATACGGCTCCAACAGGAGGCCAATTTGGTGCCACCAGAACTGCATCAAAGGTCTTTCAATCTTGCTTCTATTGGCCACCTTATTTTAAGGATGCTTATGAATATGTTACAAAATGTGATGAGTGTCAACGTATTGGTAACATTTCTAGGCGACACGAGATGCCTCTTACTAATATTTTGGTTTGTGAGATTTTTGATGTGTGGGGAATAGACTTCATGGGTCCTTTTCTGGTTTCGTTTGGGAACAAATATATTCTTGTAGCTGTCGATTATGTGGCTAAATGGGTGGAGGAAATGACATGCAAAAGTAATGACTCTAGCGTTGTCATTAAATTTCTCAAGAAAAATATTTTATCACGTTTTGGCAAACCTAGAGCCATCATTAGTGATGAAGATACTCACTTTTGTAACCGTCAGTTTTATGGTCTTTTGGCCAAGTATGGGTCAGACACAAGGTGGCGACACCTTATCACCCTCAAACAAGTGGCCAAGTCGATATATCAAATAGAGAAATTAAACGCATTCTCAAGGAAAGAATGGTCTAATAAACTCGATAACGCATTCTAGAGAAGACTGTTGATGCTTCAAGGAAAGAATGGTCTAATAAACTCCATGATGCACTTTGGGCTTACCGCAAAGCATTTAAAATCCCTATTGGAATGTCTCCATTTCGACTAGTGTATGGAAAGTCGTGTCACCTACCGATTGACTTGAACATAAGGCTTATTGGGCTACTAAATTTCTAAATTTTGATCTCAAAGCCACAGGTGAAGAGCAACTGCTACAACTGAATGAATTGGATGAGTTTAGACTAGATGTCTATGAAAATGCCAAGCTCCACAATAAGAAAACTAAACAATGGGATGATCAGAAAATCGTTAATCGAGAATTCGAGGTGGGAAAACTTGTATTATTGTACAATTCTTGATTGAAGTTGATGCCAGGTGAACGCTAGTCAGGACCGTATACCATCACGCAAGTTTTCCCCTACGAGAATGTGGAAATCACCAGCAAAGCAACTGGAAAGTTTCAAGCAAATGAGCATAGAATTAAAATTTATCATGGTGGCACTGTGATGGATGAACAAACCACCATGGATTTGCAAGATCACAATTGATAAGGGAGGTATAGTCAGGCTATAAACTATAAATTTAGCGCTTGCTTTGAGGCAACCCATCATTATTTTTTTTTTGTCATTTATTTTATTTAATTTTATGTTTTTTTTGTTTTTTTCTCTTGGATTAATTTCTAGCGATGTACGATGCGTATAGGGAAAATATTGAAGTGCATCAACATTATTTGGGGAGATCTTGCACTGTTGGACAAATGAAGCGCAATGATCGATATGGTCAAGGAAGTTTTTGCTATTCATGTTTTTATTGTTTTTATCTTCTCTTGGTATTACACCGAGGACAGTGCAACGTTAAAAGTGTGGGGGTCGGTTGTTTGTTTCACACTATTTCACATCACAACACTTAACAACACTTCTAATTGGGATGTGATTACTCTTTCGAGGCACCACAATTGTGTTTACATGATAAATCGATTAGTTTGCTAGACTTTTGATCACTCGGGAAATTTTTTCATGCCTATAATTGAATGAGATGATTTGTAGTTGTGATAAAGAGATTAAGACACGAACTAGTCTTGTTTTGAAACTTTGAGACATCATATATGAACAATAGTCAAATTTTTACAAATTGATTGTGAATTGGTGAGAGGTGAACTCATTAAAAAAAAAACTAGAACTTGTTGATTAGCCTTCGAAGCGAAAATACGAACGATTGTAACTTAGAGATGATTTAAGCGATCTTTGGACCATTTGAGCCTTTCGAGCCTACCTAATGCATCATTATTATCTCCAGTGACCCTTTTTGAGCCTGAAAAAAATCGAATGTATGTGCTAATGGCACACAATTAGACCTCATTCGTAAATTCTTCAAACACCGCATTGACTACCCTATTTTATCATATACACTATTTTCTTACCCGGACTTTGAGAGAAATAAAACCTTCAAGCGCTTTGAAATGTTAAAAAAAACCCCAAATTGATGAAAGAAAATATTTGAAAGAATTGTTGAATTACTTGTGAATGAAAAAGAAGTGGATTGATCAAAAGAAATAAAAGTGTATGATATACATAATACCCAAAAGAAATTAAAGGGTGGAAAAAAAAATTGAATCAGGGGAATGAGAAGAGAAACTTTTTGAAAATGATAAAATTCAATAATTGTTGGAAAATTTGAGCTAGGTGAGTGCGCTATATAAGAAATATGTTTATCTACTCTCTGTTTGATTTTCCTGCCTTTTACTGTAGCCATGAGCCGTGGCCTTACGTTATAAGCTTGAAAAGACCTATTGACTGAGTTATAGTCATTCAATATTTAGTAGAGAGGGGTATGAAAGTCGAGCATAGGAGGCGTTACGAAAAAAATGATGAATAAATATGAGGGATCATTGAAGCTAATAAACCTTTGAGGAGTGTAAGTTCTAACTTTCACACTACACACTACACACGACTTATTTTGTTGAGCTTTTTTGGGTAGTGTTTGAATTGGAACAAAATAAATATTGTGATTTTCTGGGTGTGACGAAATTTGGTAGATTGTGAGGTTTTGATTGTGCACTTTGTGTTGTAAATAATTGATATTATTCATCTCTAATTTTTCTTATTTGTTCGAGGACGAACAAAAGCTAAGTGTTGGGAGTTTGATAAGAACGAATCATATAGCTCTTTTAGGACTTTATTTTGTCGTATTTGTGCATATCTGACATTTTTATTCCGAGATTTACGCTTAAATCATCATATTTTTATTGTTTGTAGGTTTGATTAAAAAAAAGGTGTAAAAATTTTAGTTTTAGAGATAAGGTCAAATAATTTAATGTCAAGTAAGAAGGATTTCTGATAATGAAATAAATAATTGACGAAAATTTTTTCCTATTATCCAAGAATAAATATGACAAGATCGAGGAAGTTTTCTTATCTTGGAATAAATTTGAGCTAAAAAAGTGATTTTTATTACATTTGAAGTTGTCAAGACGAAGTTTTGGAAGAATGAGAAAAACAGAAGAGGTCTTGGAACAAGACGTGATAACGCCTTGTGTCTGCTTCACTCTTGCCTGTAACAGTCTTGGAACAAGGCGTGATCACGCATTGTCTCTGCTACACTTCTGCCTTGTTACTACATGAAGGAGCTCGAATTTAATGATAAAAATACCATATTTAAAAATCTTAATTGTGGTATTTGATTTTTTAAATATTTTGAAGAGAAAAAAAACTTTTAATATTAAGATAAGGAAAGATTTGATAGAGTTTTTATTCCTTAAAAAGCTCAATCTTCCTTATTGATATATTTCATTCTATCTAACAAGAAGATGATTTATTTGTGTGATTGAATTTTTCTCTATCTTCTCTGTGATATACACCAAAAAGACTACAATCTCAAGGGGAATTTTCATGATCGAGAGAACAAAGAGGAGAAGACGCATTGGACGAGAAAATTTACGCACATTGCTGAGTTTTTTTTTTATTTCTTTAATTTCATGGATTCAAACATTAGATTTTTGTCTAGTTTTGATTTTATAGAGTAGTCGTCTTATGACAGGGACCACGATAGAGCCAAACTTGTGATCATTATTTGCATATTGGATTGATTAGACTTCTGATTTAGTTTATGTTATTGAATGATACTTGCATAGATCTCTTGCATTTAATCTGACAAATTAATTGCATGTTTGTTGTTTGATCTTGACTCGAAAGAGAGATTGAAAATAACTTCAAAAATATTTATCAACACATGGATAATTGGAAATAGTTTTCGGTTTCAGTGTGAGAGTTTATGCAAAGAGCTGGAATTCAATAGTTGTTGAATGCGTTTTTATTTAATTAAATTCAATTATAAATAGTTGGACTGTTAAATAAAAATAAGATTACTAATTCTAGAAATAGATTAATAATTAAGATATGGAATTTCATCGTTCATTTAAAATAATTATCATTTGATCAAATCCAATACGTAGTAATAATTGATGTTTGGTACCGTTGTATGTTCGTGGTCATTTTATTTCAATTTGAATTTCTCATAAGCTTAATTCGTTATTTAGGTAAATTGTATTATTTTTTTTGAATAATTTAATTTATTTTAATTATTCTAATTATTAAAAAAATCATATATATATATATATATTTAATTAATTAAAATTAT
Organism: Primulina huaijiensis; assembly: GCF_012295235.1. Classification (NCBI taxonomy): domain Eukaryota; kingdom Viridiplantae; phylum Streptophyta; class Magnoliopsida; order Lamiales; family Gesneriaceae; genus Primulina; species Primulina huaijiensis. The sequence continues at coordinate 4,061,535 of NC_133316.1, forward strand.
TGCACAAATTCTCAAATTTTTTAAACAACAAAAATATCAAATCATAAAGTTTTAGAAGAATTTTGACTAGGTAGGGTGGTTATTCATAAATGGCCACTTAAGTAATTTAATTCTTAATAGTGTATGGTCCCATTTTTTTTTTTAAAAAAATTGTTTCTTAATAATATTTTGCCCTAAATTTGTTTAAACAATATATCGTCATAACTTGTGATCCATATAAAATTATTCAAATTTACTCAAATATTTCTGTAAAATTCATATATATCTCAAAAAAAATTTAAAAGTCCAATTATATAATAGATAATATAAAAAATAGATCCCTATAGTAAAACAATGGTAAGACTAAAATTACTTGATCGAATAATGTATTGTCTAAATTTACATTTTTTTAAATTTATGATTTTGTACATTTGGTTAAATTGTTATAAATTATGATAGGCGAGATTTGTTTGTCGATAAATAAAATTTTTAAAGAAATATTTTTTTACAAAATAAAAAGTTTATTATTTATATTTAATTTAGCTCACCCTAACATAAATCATTGATCAACTAATATCACATTATTCGTACAAAACGACATAAGTATTGAATTGCATGTTTTTTTTCTTGGGGAAGGGGTTTCAAACTCTCGGGGCCACTTGAGCTATAAGCCTAAGGGTAATTTTTATGTCGGAAAAAACTCAATAAGAAAGGTTTAACTTCCAATTACAGAGATACAAACGAAACTGATACCAACAATAACACATCACAGATTTAAAACGACTTAGAAGAGATCTTCGTGTGTTTCCGAGGTGCGATTTTTGTGTTGTCAACTACATCTGGTTATTTACAATGGCAATGAGACTAACATATATTCTTTTTAGTTAAAATTAAAATATTTGTATTCAAAAGCATGTTTACACTATTTTCTTGGGATATTTATAGAGGGATATAGTTGTCTAAATTGAATTCTTTTGCATTCGTCTGGATATGCCCACTGTATTTTGTATGTACTTTTGAAATATGAGATTTCTGAACTTAGGGATCAAAATAATAATGCATAAAAATGAAGCACAATTAATTGTTTGATCTGTACTCAATTAGTCATCTATAGGCTTCTGCTGTATACAAACCACATTGTGTTGCATCCCTCTAGATAGTAGAGGGAGAAGGATCGCCTTTGGTAATGCTTTGGTAAACACATCTGATAATTGCATTAGAGTGCGAATGGGCATGAGTTTGATGGACCCATAAGATACTTTGTCGCGGATGAAGTGGTAATCAATTTCGATGTTTTTAGTTCTTTCGTGGAACATTAGTTTGGGTGCTATGTGTACGACAGCTTGATTATCGCATAATAGGAGAGCATGTGCAGTGGAAGAAATTGGTAATTCTGACAAGAGCTGATTGATCCACAAAGGAAGCTAACACCAACTTAGTTGGGTTTAGTGATGAAGATTGGGCTAGGGATTTGAATGATAGAAAGAGCACTACAGCAGGGGGTTTCTACCATGAAAATAAGTCTACAGCAGGGGGTTTCTACCATGAAAATAACTTATTTTCATGGTATAGTAGGAAGCAAAATTGTGTGTTACTCTCAATTAGTGAATCTAAATATGTAGCAGTTGATAGTTGTTACTCTCAAATTTTATGGATGAATCAAATGATAGAAGACTACGACCTTAACAGTGAGACTCTCATTGTGTACTATGATAATTCAAGTGCGATTGACATTTCAAAAAATCAAGTACAACACTCTCGAACAAAATATATTGACATTAGACATCATTTTATTTGAGATTTAGTGGAGAAAGTTTTGATCCATATGGAATTTTTTGGGACTAATAATCAATTGACAGAGATATTCACAAAAACATTAGATTTTGAGAGATTTATTAATCTTAAGACATCTCTCAGCATATGCACATTTTGATCAATCACAGATATTGTTTCAGATGTTACAACATCTACGAAACACCTAACATGCATGTGCATTTTTAAGACACTAGGTATTTTGCATTTTTCGTTCATTTTCCTATGTGATGTTTACACTGTGCTGACTAATTTCCTGATCTGCTTTAATTTCTCTGTTTTATTTCAATCAACACATTTGACTATGAAATATGTTTTGACTAAGTTACAAAGTAGTTGAGGGATGTTCGTGTTCTCTATGATCTTGTCACGTGTGAAAAGTGACTTGAGAAGAATGGAAAAATAATTTAAATAAAAAAAAGGATTTTGTTCTGTATCAGAAAAAAAAAAGAATGAAAAAAGTTACGTATGAGAGTCCAATGAAGACTATTCTTTGTGAGAGCAACCTCTTCTGAATCAAAAACAGAAATCATAACAGAAGAAAACGAAAAAAACTACCTAGAGGAAACCAAAGAAGGCCATTCTTCTAGTATAGGAGTTACCACTTAGGAGCTGACTCTGTGTGTGCAGTAAAATCAAAATTATTTTTGAAATTGGAAGTGTTGTCAAGAGATGTTGCCAACATCATTGAAAAACATCTCATTTGTGAAATCTCATTTGTGAAAACATCACACACATCTTATTATGTTTATGTTATGTTCCATACAATTTTTAGGCATAATTAAGTCATGCATATACATCGGCTTGTGAATATTTTCTGCTCAGGAGGTTATAAATGTTCAACAGACTACATTAAGTGAAAAACTCTATTTGTTAAAAATCCAGTCTCTATGATGTCTGATGATTTAGTGTTTTGTGTCAATATTTTCCTAAAAACTTAAAAAATTTACTCGTTAACTCATTGGTACCATTGGTACATCCTGCACAATTTATTAGGAGATGAAGTGTTGTATCTGTGTGAGTTTTGTTACCGTTGGGAGCAAAAATATTTATGTTATTGCCGTCAATACAATATTCATCACTGCTCATTGTTCTTGATTTCCCTCTCCATTTTCTCTACTCTCAACGTTGTATTTTATCTGTAATTTTTGTTGTGCATAGATTTTCATATGTAATTCTCGTTCATATTTCATAGATAGTTAGAACTAGTTATGACCCTCTTGATATTCGAAGCTAAATGGCTTCAAGCACAGGTGTTACACCTTGTGTGGAAACACCACCTACAGAACCTCTTACTGATTTAAGTCATTGCTGTTGGGGAGCCGGCTAATGCAGTAGATGTGGAAAATCCGTCGGATTTTGAAGAGATGAATTGTGTCTTCCTCGTTCCTCCGCAGCCAAGACGATCAAAGCGTCAAGTAGGGTATGACCTTGATTTCGTCCCATCCAAGAGTTCCGAGTAATCTCCTCCACTCTAGTCTTCTGGATCCTGATTTTTCATCTGGAGGTGACTATGTTGATGAAGATTGTGAATTGGTCGCAAAACCTAAACCTGTTGCTACTGAAAAGAAGATGCCCCCTACTACAGCTGAGAAAGAAACTGTGGTTTTTGAATAACCAACTGATCCTCCTAAGGACAAAGAATCCCTAGCTGAGTTTCTTCTATGCCTGAAAGAAGAAAAAGCTTTAAAGAAAGGTACCTCAGAGGTTGAAGAGGCTGATGCAGAATTGCAATAGGAATTTAATGAAAATAGGCCAGGAAAGTCTGATACCTCTGGCTCCGACCCCGACCCCGACTCTTTAGAAAATACTGCAGAAAGTGATGATGAGATAAGTGAAGACTTGGAGGGTGCTGATGAGGATAGAAATGGTGTTGAGGATGATGATGACATCACCCCGGACAACATCGACACTGAAGAGTATGACTTGAGTAATTCATTCTCTTATAAATATTACTCGGAATTTTTTCAGTTTCTCTACGGCCTATATATGTCAATCATGGGATGATTGACGAAATGAATGTGGATGTTGACGGTTATTGAAGGCAAAACTTGATCTTGTTTCTTAAGAATCAGGGATTTTCGCCTACGGTTATCAACATAGCTACGTACTGTCGGAAACCTATTCTGGACTTCTTTGCGAACCTATCATCCAGAGTGGGTGATGAGAGGTCTGTTAAATATGATAGTGTATGTGCACAATTGTATATAGGGGGTTAATCCTACCGTGATTAATGAGTTCTATAACACTCCGGTTGGTGAAGAAGAAGGTTTGATTCCTGATATTAATGAAGTTACTGCTGCCCTCACTGGAGGTTTGATCACAAAATTTCTGGAACGTCCTAAGCACCTATCTGCTACAAATATGACGTCATTTTACTCAGTTCTACACAAGATTATGATTCGAAACTGGACTCCTTCTACAAATACTACAGTGATTACCAGAGCACATGTAATTTTTTTTTCTCAATTGGTATTGGGAGTACCTCATTTATTCGGCATGTTGGTGTTTAAAACCGTGCTACAATTTATAGATGGTAGATTAATATCAACAAAGCTGCCCTTCTCCCCTTTGATCTATGGGATTTTAGAATCACTGGGGTTGTTCGTGATTTGGGGAAAGAATTTTCTGACATCAGTGATGTGTTAGAGATTGCATCGGCATACTTTAAGGAAATCGAAAGATTGATTTGCCCTGTTTTGAGCCTGGTGTTGCCCAGATGTTAGCAACAAGGCCTCTTCATCTGCCGTAAAACCCTCTGAATAGTTGATGATATCTACCACTCTTCTCCAAGCCCAGATCGAGTTCGGACTTCAGCAAATTCAGAACACCAAAGAGCTTATTGTGCATTATGAGTCTCAAGTGGCGAACTATTGATTGCTTCTTGATGTAGCTATTCATTATCGACAAAAAGGGAGATGGAGATGGAGATGTTGAAGCAGTTGCAAAAAAATCTGAGTATGCTGGTTCTGACCGTGGTTAAGCAACAAACACTGATGAGCTAACTGATGGAGATGCTTATTTTCTTTAAATTATATTACTATTTTTATGTTCTTTCTCTAGTTTATGTTGTTAGGGTTTCTGTTATTGAATAAAATGTTAAGTTTTTTAGTCTCATGTTGTCAACACTGCTAACAACACCTAAGATCACATGATCAAATTCAGGGGAGATATGCTTTCAAATTCAGGGGGAGCTAACTAAATGAAGTCTTATTTATTAACTTTTTTTTTGTGTTTTGTCTAGAAAGACAATCATGGAACGAGCGTGAAAAAGAGAGAGACGCAGAAGGAAAGCAAGCACAAGAATTGAAGATTTACTTCGAAGAGATCGAGTGCTCAAGCCAATGCATATTGTTGTGTTGTCGTGGAGTGTTGAAGACATGCATGCACACACAACACCTAATCACAGTGCATGTCATTGGATTGATAATTTTTGGAACATTTCTTGCATATAGATATTTTAACGAATCAGACATGATACAAAATATTTCTCAACTTATATTTGTTATTTTAGAAGAATATGGTTTAACTTATCAAGTTTTTTTTTATTTTTTTTGATAATAAATATCACTAGGTGAGAAATTTTTCGTATTACATGCACATGTTATATTTTAAATTTGTGTGCCCAAGATGAACTAAAAAATTTGGAATCATATATTAAACCAATTAGAACAGTAATTAATTATCTTTGGACATATCCTCAAGTTATGAAACAATTGGACAAATTTTGCAAAATCAATGGTATGAGGCCTAAAAGGCTTTCACGAGATGTTCTAACATGTTAGAATTCAACATATAAATTGTTATTATCATCTTTTGAAAATAAATATTTATTATGTATATTTTTCATGAACATATTCAAGCTCGTGATATTTCTTTGTTTTCAAATCAATGGAACATATGCACTGGTATTTGTGAAGTTTTAAAAGTGTTTAATGATGCTAGTGACCAATTATCTTACATCTCGTTTAGTTTTAACACATTGTTGCAACATTGCAATTATTTTAGTTATATATTAAATCTAGTAATGATGTTTTAGTTTAATGTATTTATGTTATGAAAGAAAAATGATTTTTTTTTAGAAATTCTTGAAATATTATTATGTTCTTTTATTTAGATACTAAACTTAAATCAAATGGTTTACAATAAATGTTAACATTATATTATTATTATTTAGACCCTACTACGAAAACAATTTCATCTATCTCATTGATTTTGTTTCATATTATAATCATTTATATGATATTTATAATGAATATAACACCAAATATGATGGTCACATTATTCAACATTTAGCACAATCATCTACCACCAGTAATATCACTTACTCAAGCACAACTTTATTAAGGGAACATATAAAACATCTACGAGAATCCTCAAGTGCCAGTCAGGAACTTAAGAATTATTTTACTAATAATTTTGATTTTAGTGATGCATGTGAAGAAACTTTCGACATATTGCAATGGTGGTCACCCCGTGATAGCAACGGAACAGGGAAAACAAGTCCGAGTCAAATAGTAATGATTCGAAGCAACAAAAGAAATTCTAGTTTGTCTCATTTCAATGGTTTCAGTGGAGTAATATTTTAGTATCAAAGGAAATACATTGGACGAGAGACGTTTTAGCTTAAGGCCGTAAAATTTGGATGCGCAATGTTTGTTCAATGATTGGTCAAAATCCGCTAGCCGAACACAACATATTAAAAGTGATGAAAATTAATAAAACAAAACTGAGATAACATCCAGAACAATGATGAGAGGAAATGTGAGTGATTGAGCAACACTACTCCTAAAACCACTCCTAAAAATAAGTATGTAAAGGTGAGCGAAATATTTCTATTTTGGATTCTCTACGATAAAAGAGGATACATAGAAAACTTTATACTATATAATTATAATTATGAAACTATATAAATGCAAGCATTTTTATTTTATTTTTAAAATTTAAATATTTATTTAAATAATATTTTTTAATAAATAAAAAATTAAAATAAAAAAATTGTTGACGGTAAGATCCGAACGGTCGGATCCTAGATAGTTAAGGTCGAGATTTTCCCAACTCGGACTTGTCAGGCCCACTCAGACCCGGAGCAGACCGGCATGTGGCCAGTTCTACTTGAAATTTGACATAAACAAAGAATAAAAAAATCACCAGATGATCCAAGCCAACTAGACAACGAAGAATGGAAAATAGCCCAAATTTCCATTGAATCTCGGCACGCGATGCATCCTCGCAGCAGGAAATCGATTCTGAAGCGAATCGCCGACGCAGTTTTAGGAAAATCCTGTCCGATTTGCCTGTGCCAAGTGGAAATTCGATCCGCGGTCGTTCTCCTGTGCATGCACGCCTACTGTATCGGGTGCATCTCTAGATGGTGCGAATTGAAACGCAGCTGCCCTCTCTGCAATGCGCGTTTCGGCTCTTGGTTCTGTAAAATCAACTTTCATAACAACACTTTCGGCGAACAGAGACTATTGCCTTTGGGCAGTGGGGAAGCGGTCCATTCAACCTACCGCGATCGGCGGGATGGCTTGTCACGGAGACGGAGATCTGAATTTTTCCAACTGCAAAGGTTCTTTTTTGATTTGTTCATGTGAATCGTCCAAGCTTTGTTAACATTCTTAAAGTACTTTTTTTAGATATTGATGAGAAGGGAATATTCCAGGGGCTTTAGGAAACCAAATTTACCGAGCTCCATTATTTTAATTTTTGTGCTTGAGGAATTTTTATCTGGTTGTTTAGCAACTATGAGTATTAGAAATGAAATCAAATGGAACTTGCAAGCAAAACTCCATTGAATGTGTGCAAGGTTTTACAGAGAAGATGAATTGAGATCTGAAATCTAAATAGCAACTACCACTAGCTATCTATTTATACCAAAACAGTAAGGAAGAAGCGTTTCTATATTTTAACGTCTAATATTCCCCCTCAAGATGCGGGGAATGAATGTTCTCAATTCCCATCTTGACCAACAGTGCTTGAAATCTAGCTGGAAGGAATGCTTTAGTGAACAAATCTCCAAGTTGTAACTGTGATGCAACATGTAGAACTTTGATAATGCCTGACTGAATCCTCTCGCGCACAACCTCACAGTCAATTTCGATATGCTTTATGCGTTCATGGAACATAGGGTTGGATGCTATATGAATGGTGGCTTGATTGTCGCAAAATAGTGTCACAGGTGTGTCAACAATAGTACACAGGTCTTTGAGCAAGGAAATCATCCATACTGCTTCACAAGTGGCATTTGCCATAGATCTGTACTCGGCTTCAGCAGACGATTTTGATACGGTGTGTTGCTTCTTTGATTTCCATGAAACTAACAAGCTGCCAAGCATCACACAAAATCCTGATCGACGTGAATCTGGACAAGCAGCCCAATCAAAATCTGAAAACATATGCAATCTAACTTCGTACTTGGAGCTGTAAAACAGGCTTTGTCCTGCCATTCCCTTGACATATCTCAAAACAGAATATATAGATTGTAAATGAATAGATATTGAGGCAGAAAAAAACTGGCCAAATCTGGACGGCTGATGGTGAGATAAAGTAGCTTTCCCACGAGCTTACGATACACGGAGGGATCTGTTAACAACTTACCATCATCTTGACTAAGTTTTGAATTAGCATCCATGGGAGTAGTTCGTGGTTTACTCCCAAGAAGACTGGCTTCAGTGAGCAATGGAAGAGCATAATGGCGTTGACATATATATATATATACCTCGTGAAGATCTGGCTACCTCAATGCCCAAGAAGTACTTCAAGTCACCCAAGTCTTTTAGCTTGAATTGCATGTTCAGGAAGGCTTTCAAACTCTCAGCTTCAGTTGTATCATTTGTTGCAATTACTATATCATCCACATAGACTAATAACGCCAAAAACATGTCACCGTGTGTGCGAACAAATAATGAATTGTCCGCATGGGATTGAACGAAACCAATCTTGAGCAAGGTGGAAGAAAACTTAGCAAACCATTGTCGAGAAGCTTGTTTGAGTCCGTATAGAGATTTTTGTAACTTACAAACAATATTAGATTGCAAAGATTCCCCCTTTCATTCATACCTGGGAGGAAGTGACATATAGACTTCTTCGAACAAGTCACCGTGGAAAAATGCATTGTTCACATCAGGTTGCATCAAAGACAATCCTCGAACAACGGCTAACGTTAGCAAAGTTCGAACAATGACTAACTTTGCAACGGGTGAAAAAGTTTCAAAGTAATCCACAACTTCTTGTTGAGTATACCTTTTTGCTACGAACCATGCTTTATATCGTTCTAGAATCCCATCCGCCAAGAACTTGGCTTTGTAGACCTACTTACAACCCACTGCACGCTTCCCGGATGGTAAAGAAACAATGGACCAAGTATCATTGCTCTCTAAAGCACGCAACTTATCAGTCATGGCCTGGCGCCATTCCGGATGTTGAACAGCCTGAGAAAAGGTGTCAGGCTCATGAATGGAGGAGATGTTGACAAAAATTTGATAAGGAGTAGATAAACTATAGGTGCTAAGGACTGAAGATAGGGGGTGGACAGTAGATGGATTGGTTGATGACGAGGAACATAGTTATAAAAGGTGAGTGCCTAGCTGCGACTAGGCGACAGGCGCACCTCACCCAGGCGCAATACATTAATCAAGCGTGCGCCTTAGGCGCGCCTCTGCTGAAAGGCGCACGCTTGTGCGCCTGTACTAATAAAGCCATTTATGGTACGATTCCATACATATAATTAAAGCCCAATAAGTTTTAAGTCCAATAACAAACAGAATCCCTATTTTATTTTTTAAAAAGTGTGCGCCTGTACTAATAAAGCCATTTATGGTACGATTCCATACATATAATTAATTTAAAGCCCAATAAGTTTTAAGTCCAATAACAAACAGAATCCCTATTTTATTTTTTAAAAAGCCTTTTTATTACAGTTATGAGAGCCTTCACTAGATGTGTTCATATTTATTTTATTTATTTTATGCTTTCTTGTTTCAGTTTTTCAAAGGATATGGATACCATGGAATGTCATTTGAGCAAACATATGCTATCCACACTTTTAATGTCATAGCCTTATTCCAATCCTTCCCAGTAAATGATTATGAACCCCACACTTGATGTCCTGATCGCTGCCGGTTGTGAGTAGATAAGCCAAATACTCTAAAGTCTAAACCTTTTTTTTCATGTTTGCTGTCCAATTGAATTTACTGAAGTAATCTGTAATATCATTTGGAGTTGGTTTGTATTTTATTTTTTAATACATTATTATCAGAATTATGAATAACTAGAATTTTTTGATTTTCAAATGCGCTTTACTTCGATAAAGCGTGCGCTTCGCCTCGCGCCTCAGGCTCCAAGGCACCCTAGCGCTTTAGTGCGCCGTGCGCCCCAAATAACTATGACGAGGAAGTAGCAAAGCAATGATAGTCACGTGCTTTGTGGATACTCTTTTGGAACGAGTTTGGGGAAGTTGGTCCGGAGAAGAACCAAGAGACGGCAATGACAGATCAATATGGGCAGAAGAACATTTTCAGAAAACAAATGCAAAGAAGAATGAGGAGGAGCTGATTGGTCTGCGAAAGGGAAGATTTGTTCATGAACAACCACCTCCCGAGACATATAAACTTCATTAATGTCAATATTGAGAAGTTTATAAGCCTTATAACATGTGGGATATCCAAGGAATATGGACTTGGTGGCACGAGGAGAAAATTTAGAACGTTGACTCAAAAGAGTGGAACCATAACAAAGGCACCCAAATGATTTAAGGTGAAGATAAGAAGGGAGTTTCTTGAACAATAACTCTAAAGGACTTTTGTTGGAAATGCGGGGGAAAGGGGTCCAGTTGATAAGATACACTGCTGTTAGCACACAATCACTCCAATAGACCAAAGGAACATGCGAATGAAACAACAAAGCTCAGGTTACATTCAAGATGTGTTGATGTTTGCATTCCACGACGGAGTTTTATTGTGCTCGTTCAATGCAAGAATGATAGGACGCAATCCCCTCGGACTTAAAAAAGGTGGAAAAATTTAATTCTTGGGCATTGTCGGATCGAACAGATTTGACCTTGGAACCAAATTGAGTCTGCACCAGTTTGCAAAACTCACGAAAAATTCCTAAAACATCAGACTTTGCTTTCATAAAATAAACAAGTGTAACGTGTATGGTCATCAACAATGGTAAGAAAGTACTTGTATCCTTCAACACTCAAAAGGTGAATTGAAAGGGACCCCGAACATCAATGTGAATCAATTCAAAAGGAGTATCACGAGTTAGATGGTTGGAAATAAATGGCAATATCTTTTGATTAGCTAAATGACAAATAGAGCAATCAAACGTATCATTTTGATTTATTGAATTGCTTTGAAGTAAAGTTCCTAGCAGAGATAACCTAGGTAAAGATGGATGCCCCATTCTATAATGCCACAATTTGCTTTGAGGAAGAAAAACATCAGAAATCGCAGGGAGTATGCTGGAGTTTTTAAGAACATAAAGGTTACCAACACGATTACCCATCCCAATCCTCCCGTCCTTGATGATGTCCTGAATGATACAAGAATCAGACGAAAAAGACACAGAACAGTTTAGATGCTCGGTAAAAGAGCTGATGGAAATAAGATTGAAATGAAACTGATGAACAAAGAGGACATTCTCTAGCTCCAAGTCAGGAGATAGGAAAACAAATCCTATGTGTTGCTGCCACGCTAGAATTGTTAGGTAGTGTGACAGTGGAATTTGTGGCTTTGTACGATTGGAAATATGCAAGAGAACAACAAATATGATATGTTGCCCTTGTGTCCAAAACCCAATGATTATTTAGAATGGATGAATCACTAAGGGATAATGAAGAAATACCACTGAGGTAAGATGCAGATGATTCAAGCTGTTTGGAATCCATTGTGGTGCCATAGCCAAGCTGTAGTCGAGTACTCAAGAAGGCAATGAGCTGCTTGCATTGCTCAAGACTTAGTGAATCATGTACATTTCTGATCGAGTCCGATTGTGAATTTGATTGAGTTTCAACAGCCCTGAGATGATTTGCATGAACCTTGGATGCAAGTGGCTTCTGTTTGTATTTTAGGTGACTAGGTGGATATCCATGCACTATCAATGGTATGACCCGGATAGTGACATTAAGAACAGGTTATATGATATGATTTTCCACCTTTATCACCTTTACCATATGAAGATCCTTTTACAGCAGCAGTACTCAGATTCGGGGATAGGAGTGAGGTGTGATCCAATGATGAACCAGAAATGTCAGAGTGTATGGATCGTTGACATTACTCTTGAACCACTAATGAAAAAATCTTCAATATGGCAGGAATCGGATCCATCATCAAAACTTAAGCACGGATCTGTGCATATGATTCATTCAACCCCATCAAAAACTTCATAACACAATCTTGATTTTGGTATTTCACCCAATCCTTTATAGAACCACAAATACACACCGGGTTATATGATCTGATTTTCCACCTTTATCACCTTTACCATATGAAGATCTTTTTATAGTAGCAGTACTCGGATTTGGGGATAGGAGTGAGGTGCGATCCAATGATGAACCATAAATGTCAGAGTGTATGGATCGTTGACGTCCTGTTGAACCACTAATGAAAAAAACTTCGATATGACTCGAATCCATCATCAAAACTTAAGCAAGGATATGAGCATATGATTCATTCAACCCCATCAAAAACTGCATCACACAATCTTGATTTTGGTACTTCACCCAATCCTTTATAGAACCACAACTACACACCGGTACTGGTTGGAAATCCTTGAATTCATCCCACAAGGTCCTCAAACGAGTGTAGCAAATACTAACATCCATTGAACCTTGCTGTAAACCGGTTAATAGCTTTTTGATTTGAAAAATCCGAGGTGCATTACTTTGATGAAACCTTTCACAAAGATCGATCCAAAATTTCGTGTGTGGTGGGATTATACATGAGGTCGTCTGCTATTTCCCGATCAACAGCAGTAAGCAGCCATGAAATCACCATGCTATTACATCTGATCCATGAACCATACAACAAATCTTCAAGAGAGGACGCATAAACGTACCATCGATGAAACCAAGCTTGTTTTTAGCAGTGAGTGTCATAGACATTGCATGACTCCAGGTATTGTAATTGTTTCCTGCTAGTGAGTGAAATACGAGTACGAGACCAGGATGATCGCCATTTTGGAGAAAATATGGGCTGCTCGAATCGTCTAGAACAACTCGCCCACTCTAAGAATTCGAAGCTTGGACATGTGATGCATTAGGTTTCACCATGGCAGAATTTTTATTCTATGATACCATATTAGAAATGAAATCAAATGGAACTTGCAAGCAAAACTCCATTGAATGTGTGCAAGGTTTTACAGAGAAGATGAATTGAGATAACTACCACTAGCTATCTATTTATACCAAAATAGTAAGGAAGAAGCGTGTTTCTATATTTTAACGTCTAATAATGAGGAAAATGAATTTTTCGTTAACCGTGTTGATGTTAAGAGGTAAAAAATATATTTTTTAGTTATTGTAGTTTTTTCTCAATTTTTGATAGTTGATATAAATGCGGAAAATGATGTTCGTTCTATCTAATCAGCTTTTTTTATATTTTTGTTACTCTGATTTTTTACTTTCTTCATTCATTATTCATTTATTCTTCCTTACCTTTTTTTGTTGGCATACTTGTGTATGGTTGATTCAGTTGCTCTACCAAATTGTTGTTCAGGTTAATCAGAAATTCCAGACAACAGTCAAGTAGACTATCACAAAATAAGCAGTTGCCAAATAGAAGATCTTTTGGGCATGTAAATGATGAAGGGGTTGATGTTATATATGAAAGAATCAAACAATGGCGTGCCAGGTATTGTATTGCCGCTGAAAACCAAACTTTTCATTGCTTCCTTGATTTGGCAGGGATGCCATATTTTAAGTATTTTCTTGAAAGTCAATTACTGGATTATTTACATTAGCTTCAAAATAAAGGTGTGTTCATTTGATTTTTATTTCAGCATCTATGAAAAGCGGTTGTGGGCAGTTCCTTCTCCTACGAAGAGTGGTCTAATGCAGGTTTACTCGCTAATGTTCATGTTTTTTGTTTTGTATGGACTATTCATGTTGTATGTTGGTTTGTGATTCTGATATGCAAAGAGGGCAATAGTGAAGTTAAAATTTAAGTCTGATGGAGTGAAGCAGAATCATTATTCCTCAATTTTCCTGAAAGTGGAAGTAGCTCGATTGGATGAACACTTGTGTCAGGTCCTATTCGTTATGGAGAACTAGCATACTAATTGTTAAAAGAACGTCGTATCGGTGACTATAAAGTTGCTTAAAATGCTCTTTCAACTTGAGGTACATGGGTATTGTCCCTTCCAGCAGGAGAATATGAACTAATTAAGGAATCTGAGGAGATAAGGTGTCTCATAGAATTGAGACATATTTGTTATGTACCTCGACTTAGGATAATGTACCTATTTTCAAATTTGCAGCGAATTCTGGGAAGCACTGAATCAAAAGAAATGATATTAAGGAGGATAGAACCATGGATACAAAGGGAACTGCAGGCTATTCTTAAAGATCCTGATCCCACTGTCATCGTACATGTTGCCACCTCGCTTTTCATCTCAAGATACGAGAAGAAAACTGAGAACTTTCAAGGGCCAGTAGGCGTTGAATCTGATTCTCTCGCACCCTTGCGACCTTTTCTTCATGAGCATGCAGATTTGTTTTGGCATGAACTTAGGTACACAGAATTGATATTCTTATCTACTTGTTATTTTACTAAATTTTCAGACTCTGCACTCTTGCATGCGTAGCCGGAGTTGCGGTCTTGTGGGATTTACTATAGAATTTGAAACCCCTGTTAGACCTCAATGATAGACTCTATCCCTAAGTGGAGATCACAAGTCTTTCCTGTAAATTTAAAGAGCCAATTCTTCTCGACCATGTAGAACAATGATAACATTCCGTTTTGGCCATCACATCTTTGATAGGCACAACCTCATGCCTGCAAACATCAATGCACAACTATTTGTGACACACCTACGTGCATCTTATTACCTCTCCATTCACCCCGTGCAAGCCCCAGAGCCTGGTGGTGTAGCTTTGGCGTGGCTCTCTGATGTTATGTTTTGTCCCATTGCGTGAACCTAATTTATCCTTAAATTTGCAGATTCCACTCATAATTACTCATGATAATAAATTTAGACAGTTCTTATGGAAGTCGGTGATACGGGTGTTTATGACCATGTTCTGATGGAATAAAGAAAATCTTCGCAGATGCTTTGCAGAAAGCTCGTTTTCCCTGGAAGCATATGATAAGGTGGTAGAGTATAAGTGACTCGACCTAGAGGACGACTGTTATGATCTTAGTGCTGTCTGATGATTGAAGTAAATGATTCTTTCCGTTCCAAGATTCTATACCTGTCTTCAATCTTGGATTGAGATGTGGTAAGTTCAGTTGCAGCTTGCAGGAAGACTAAAGGAAATGAAACTTTAAAGGGTGAGGGCTCCAACTCTTACAATGTGTATGAATTGATAATGTGAGTTGTTATATAGCTTTTGATTCTGATTGGCAGTCTTCATCCATAAGAATGCATCCTATAGAATTTGATACCAACTTCCTTTGGTGCATCTGATACTGAAATAACCAGGGGAAACTTGGTTCAACTTGAGTATTTTCCATCTATACAATACCATCACTTATGATCCTTGTGCACTGTTATTAGCTAATACTCGGCTTTACCATGACTATGTACTCATAAATTTGGAGTCTACATGATACTTTGTGTACATTTCTTGGAAGTTTTTGTATGTAGTGGTGTCATTGTGTTGGGGGTCGCTATGTAGTTTGTTTTACGTAAAGCTCTCTATTTTTGTTGATAATTTGGCTAGAAACGTTTAACTGATGTTTGCCTATATTTTCCTCACTGTTGATAAAGATAAGAACGTACAGCTGAGCAAGCAATTGCTTCCTTAATTCGCAGATGGTACATTGATAGTCGACAGAGGCATAAACCATATATAGTTTCCTCTCTCCTATATATGCATGGAGATAAATTGACTAATTATTGTTCCCTTTATTTATTAGTTTCTTGGAGGGAAATAACACTATTTGTACTTCATGCTTCTCGTTACACGCACCTATTTTAGTGGCGGTGCTCGAAAGATGGATAATGCGAGTTTTATTGACTTTTTTATGGCTCTGGGGAATGAAGACACCCAGAAGAATTAATATGTTTGTGTCGGTATTATTATCTTAGTGGAAGGAGCTTTCTCATGTCAGCTGATAATTGCATACTGTTCAGGGTAAGTTGTGTTTTTCAATTTTACATTCTCCATATCCATGTTTGTGACCTCTTGATGTACAGTCTTTTCTGGGATCAAAGTCCTCTGCTGGTCAATGTTTATAAAGTGGTGAAAATCTAAGAGGTTTTTTTTTTTTATTTGGCGGAAGAAAAGAAGGGTAACATCAAGAACACCGAATGTTTCCTGATAGACTCTTCCAACAAAAACTTCTGGAATTTCCTACTTGTGGCCCTTGAGGAAAGGCTACAAGTCTCAATTTGTTGCCTGATACACAAACCATTTGACTCGAAACTCTTGTTCGTGCTACAATTGGCTCCATAGCATAATACCTGCAGCAATTTTTGTTTTCGGTTTTGATTTTGAATTTTCTTGTGGACATTCTATGGTGCATATTGTGCCCTTTTTCTGGCGTCCATATCATAGTTGGATTCCTCGTTTGCTAATTTCTTGTGGTATACCACAATGATCCAGTGGCTGAGAATCCTTTCATATTTTGTTTGATCGTTAGAGTTGCATTAGGCCTCATGGCTCATGAATGAACAACTGCATTCAGGCGACCAGATCTAGTCACAAATTGGTCGGCCTAATATATGCATGAATTTTCCTCCAGAGATCTATGTTGTTGCATGAGCGATATGGAAGGTGTGGTGCACCACACTTTGGTGCAATTTCTTGTTAATTTGTACTATATCACCTTCTGTTTCGTGAATAAAACAGGTCGCGAACCAGAAATGGATGAGGGAAGGAACTATGAGATGTGCATCAAGGATGTAAGAGATGGAACATGGGATTTGGTGAAGCCATCTGATTCATGAAAAGTGACACCTGCTAATCTATTGGTTTGCGACAAGGCTGCACCACGACGAGTATACTCACAATGTGGGACTGAAGGCAAAACATTCTGCAGGAAGGGGAACAAGATGAGTGATTTCTAAGCAACAACTTGTAATATAACTGCTCAAGAAATTGGATGTGAAATTGTTCAAAACGACCATATCTTTTTTGTCAAATTGCCAATTTAAGTATCAATAGTGGGATCCATTGGACCTCACCTGGATGGATATATGTGGATTCCTCACTTGTTTTGGGTGTCCATCCAATAGCTTGTGTAGTTATGTTCAAATGGGTGTCGGAATACTGGTAAAGCCATGTGATTTCTTCTTGCTTCTGGTCCCATCTGATTCGTAATTCATAAAAAAGGTCACACATGGCCAATTTGCTTGATTTTGATTTTAAATCAAGTGATATCTGAATTATATTTTGAATATGTGTATTTGATTCAATATTTCTTAAATTGCATATGTTCTGTTTTAATTTATTTTGTATTTTGATACTAATCGAATAAGAAAATGGACATTAGTCTCAAATTTTGTTTGATTATTTTGATGAATTTATGTTAGAAGAAATTTAGATAATCTGTTAAATTGTGTTCATGTAAAGTAATTATTATTGATTTGAAATAACAAATACCTAAATCAAGTGCAACTTGAGTCTTTATATAATTTTAGAATAATTATATCTACTTCTCATGAGGTTTATCGTAGTTGCAATTTGAAACTCAAGTATTTTCTTATACATTTGAAGTATTCAAATAGTCAAATCAAATATCTGGAATCCCAAAATATGTACTTTATCGGTTAAAATAAGTATTTTTTTTAATTCTATGATTATTGAGAAACTGTGTTTTTTCAAAAATTAAATGAAATGAATAAGTCATGTAATTTCAATGAAAAGACTAACAATTAATGAATTTATGATGATTGTTCGAAGATTTAGTATTTTCTTACACATTTGGAGTATTCAAAGAGCCAAGTTAAGCATTTGAAGTTGGAACTCCAAAATAGGTACTTTGTAAGTCAAAATAAATATATGATCTTATTTCATCTTAAGTGGTGAATTATGTTTTTTTAAAAAATAAAATGATATGAATAAGTTATCATAATGCATTTTTCATGAAAAGACCAAGAACGACCGAATTTGTGGTGATTACTCGAAAATATAATATTTTTTTTATACATTTGGAGTATTCAAAGAGCGAAATTAAGTATCTGAAACTCCATAATAGGTGTTTTATATGTCAAAATAAGTATTTACTCTTATTCCATGATAATTGAGAAATAATTTTTTTTAAAATTATATTTTAGATGAAGAAGACGTGTGTAATTTTTGTGGATAAAATTATATATTTTTTAAATAATAAAAGAGCAAAATTGTTACTTTGGTTTTGTAGGGAATTAAAACTAAAATTATATCATTGTCAGGTACTAAATCTTAAAAAATTATGGTGAGGTATTGAATTTTAATTCAAAGACGTGCAAAGGGATTTTTCACAAATTTACCAAATAAAAACACATAATTGAATTGTCAAAATCAATCAGTTTTTCACAAATTATAACACTCATCACCTCATCAAAAATCGTAGGATCCACACTATTTATTCTACCACATTCATTTTAATATTAACACTCATTATTTGTAGGTCCCGTTGTTCACTCATTCATCTTATTCTTATTTTACATTACATAAATTCAATTTCAAATTATTTACAAAATTCAAAATATTATTATTTTATATAAATAATAATATGTTTTTATATATTTAGTACATAAAATTATTTTATCTTATTTTATGAGTGTCATTTATTTAAAATTAAAATTTTATTGTAAACTTAAAATGAAACAGTACAACATATAAAAATAAATAACACTTGCATAAAAATGAAAAAAAAACATATAAATTAAACGTAAGAGAAAATGTAAAATACTAATTCGAGGATTGTTGTTGTATTGTGACCAAATATGTTCAACTAAGTCGGCACGAAGTTGGTGATACACATGAGTGTCACATATTTCGGAATCGGCACGAAGTTGGTGATACACATGAGTGTCATATATTTCGGAATTTGTTCGGAGATATTCATAAAATCCTCGGTTTGAGCCCTGGAATTTGTTCGGAGATATTCATGAAATCCTCGATATTCATAAAATCATCGGTTTGAGCCCTCGGTTTCTAAAAAAACCTCGATAATTTTCATCTATTTTGTCACAAAGTAGGGTTTTAGAAATAAAATTGATTTGATGAAAATAGAAGAGAGAAGATTTTTTAGCGATTTATTATATAGAATAATGTGTTTAAATGTTTGAAATAATTTGTGGAATTTGTGAGTATTTATAGATGAATATTTAATTTTTATTTTATTAAAGTAGCTATTAATTAACCGTTAAATAGTTGTTAAAATAATTTTATAATTTCTTTAATAAAACTAACCGTAACCATTTTAATATTTTTAAAAATAAATAATCTTTATTTAATTATTAAAATATATTACTAAATTAAATAATATACATGTATATAAAATATTAATATCTGTAATTAATGGGGTGGGCCTTTAACTCTCCTTTCGAAAAAATTAATAAAATAATAACTAAAAAAAGAAAAAGTATTTGAACGCCCACATTATGTGGCACAAGTAGGTGGGTGCCCACCCACATTGGTATTAACACCACATTAGTGTGGTGTCAAACCCAATGTAAGTGCCCTAATGGATGGAAATTGCAGACACCCATATTCTAACCGACAGACGCTCATTTGAAACGTTCAATTATTACATGCAACTCAAATTTGAATGTTTAAATTATATTATCGGTATTTTTCAATTCAATAAATAACATATAAACTTAATTCATTTTTCATCAAAAACATCTTTAATATCAATTCTCATATATACAACTTTATATCTTTATTCAGATTTATATATATCATTTTATTATTTACATACAATTTATGTTTTAATATTTAAAAAAAATCATATATTCATAATTATTTTGTTTCCTATTAGAATTCTTTTTCTTTACAAAATATTTAATGGAAGTTTCAAGTGCGTCACACAAAGGCAAGGGTAAGGAGAAACTGACAAATCCCGATATCAATATCCATATCGAGTTTATTGACGAGGATCCATTAGCTATATTTGATATCCAAGAGAGTGCAAACACCAAAGTTTAGATCTACTGCTTTACTTAAATCACCAATTTTCAATAAGCATTTCCAAAATATTACACTTTCATCCGGAGAAACGTGTACATTGTTAGAGTAGGTGCTTAGCGGCCCAAATTGTGGCTTGGACTTTATTGGCTCTGATGTAAAAATGATATTTATTTTAATGATATTTTATAGTTTTATCCAATTAAGACAATTTACTTTATCTGCATACTCATGCAAACTGCATAGATAAAACCCTTGAACATACTAAAAGTTCCATGATATCTGTCTAGACTGCTGAAGATAAGAAAAAAGCCAACATTGACAATGTGGACAAGGACATTCTTTTTAAAACTCTTGATAAGAACATGTTGAATAAGATTAAGACATGTTCCACAACCAAAAAAATAATGGAAAAAATGACTTAATTATGTGAAAAAAATTACCAAACTAAAGAAAATAAGTTCATTGTTGTCATACATAAATTTGATAATGCTAAATTGAAACATGAGAAACATTAAATGAATTTGACGAAAAGTTAGGTAGCATTGTTATTGAATTGGTAGCTCTTGAAAAGTAGTATTCTAACCGTGAACTTTCCTTGAAGCTCATGAGTGTTTTTCTCAGAGAATGGTATGTCAAGAAATTAGCCATGAGAGATTTCAAAGACCTAAACAAGCTCGAGCTGCATGAATTTGTAATTGATATTAAATCCTATGAGTTTGAGCTAGGGATCAGAACAGAAGGAAACCCTTCCACCGCTTAGCCAACCAAAGCTCTGGATGCTATTGTTCCTTCATCAATTTTCGGAAGCCTTTCGACTCACTTCCCTTTCTCTCTTAAATAAAGAAAGCTCGCCCTCGAGCCCTGGGCCGGTCGGCCAGGTCTTTCCCTGTTGTTCTGTTCCTGCCACGAGAAAGGCGCGGAAGAGGTATGCCCAGCGCGCCGAGGATCCGTTGAGAGTTTGTCTCGGTAGGGAACTGTACGATCTTTTATCCTATTGTATTGAATGAAAAAAGGGTCAGTGCTACTGCCCCCTATTGTTTGATCCAATATTGACCGGGGACGAGCTCCGACTTCCATAGGTCCTTGGTTTGACCTCTCGTAGTGATCCTTGCTTTGTTGAAGGCGGAGCGCTCGTTCTTTCATCAACTTCTAGTGAAGAGTCATCTAGTAGGAAATCTATTGACTAAATAAGCAATTAGGCTATGTATATTCTTGTTAAAAAATTCCACAATTTTATAAGAAAGAACCAACCTAAGTTTTACTCATATGTAAAAATGATCAAGCTGATGATAGTAAAGCTTATTTTAACTGTGGAAAGAAGGGTAATTTTATGTCAAAATATAACATGCTCAAGAAAGATGAAAAGAAATCATTTGAGAAGAGAAGGTCCAGAGATGACAAGAGGTCATTCAAGAAAAAGAAAGAGCAGAAAGTGCCTATTGTTGAAAAAACAAAAGCAAGTGGGCATATTCAAATTTTTATCCATGTAGCTCAGAGACTTCAACGAGAGTGAAGAAGAGCACATCCAGCATCTGATGGCTAATGTTGAGGTGGATATTACCGATGATATCGTATTTGATTTACGTTCTAATGAATTTACACGAGATGAACAATACATGACATGGTTAATGAGTTCAAAATACTTTCGGAATCATTTGAGAAAGTGAAAGCAGAAAAGAAAAGCCTAATAGACAAGTCAAAGTGACTCTAGTTGCATGTGGTGAAAGGAACTTGACAGTCTTAGGGTATAAGTCAATCTGCTGGCTACTGAGAGTAATGATTTGTGTATAGTGTTTCGAGTAACTATCAATGACAACAAACGATGGACATAGCTAGTCTATTCTTAGTGTTAGAGTAGGTGCACGTCGAGCCAAGTGTTGGCCGAGTGTTCACAATGAAACTCTATGTATAAGCAATCTTTATTTTAATAATATTTGAAATTATTGTTTTGGCACATCTTTATCTATATACCCATGCTAGTTGCATAGATAAAGCCCTTGAATATACAAATAGTAGAAAGAATATGAGATGCTCATATGATGAGTATCATGAAACTCATATTTGGAATACTGTATATTCTAAACGGTTCCTAGTCGATTCAGCCGCCGCTAAGAAGGATATAGGCCGCTCGAGCTTGAGACTAGTATCTGCGATGTGAGTACCATGTTTCATTGGTAGGGGACATTGTGATGTCCGAGCATGCAGATAGGTGCTCCTGGTAGAGTGCACTGAACAACCCTCCATTAAAGGACTTTCCAAGTGGTTCTCACTTATCGAGTGGAAAAGTCCTAGTTTATGGTTGTACACCATTAGTCCTTATGACCCGGGACAACATTGAGACTCTATGTGCTAGAATTACACTTTGACTTGTTTACCGACTCTCATGGGGTCATCAGGTGGCAAGGTTGGGTGTTCTNCTCAAAAATAATATAAATATCAATGCACCGACTTATTAAATTAGCACAAATTAACAGCAATTGTACGTAGGGATGTAAACGATCCAAACCAAACCAAACAGTATCAGGCTTGAGCTTGGTTTGGTTAAGACTGTTTGAGGCTCGAGCTTCTATTATCAGGCTCGAGCTCGGTTTGTATTGAAATTACTAAGCTCGAGAAAAGCTCGAGCTCGGCTCGTTAAAAGCTCGTTTACATGTTAATCAAGCCAGGATCAAGCTTGATTCATTAATAGCTTGTTTAGCATGTTTAACAAGCTTGGCTTTAGCTCGTCTCGTTTTCGAGCTCGATAAGCATATAATTGAGCTCGAGTTTGAGTTTGAAACGAGCTTGTTAAAAATTAAATATATCTATAAACTAATTTTAAATCAGACATAAAAATGTAAATTCATTCATAAATAACCAAAACGACACAAATAAGGGCTAAAAAAAACATAAATCAGTATATTATTGAACATTCCAAAATCATACATCTAGAATATTCATTATATATTGATATCACCAAAATCATCTAGAATATTCATTAAATATAGTAGATCGATGACAACACATCATTATGAAATGAATTCGACATAATTAACTTAAATTATTGATTAATGTTAAATGGCATATCAATTTAGCATGTAAAATTTTTAATTAACCTTCACATACTAATAGTAAAGTTACTCAACTTGTATATGATTTGGTTATGTAAATTTTTAGAGAAAAAGAATAAGTTGATGTATTTCTGTTAATTTATTTTATTTATTGTATTTTAAAGAAAATTTTTGTATAATGATATGCAAATAGGATTAAAAATATAATTGTGACTAAATGGTGTGAATTCATCAGTTTTTCAATCATGTCTTGTATTTAATTCCTTCCATTGATATTAGTACTAATATTTTTATTTGTCAACTCAACAAATGAGCCAAACTCAAGCTTATGAGCCAACTAAACGACTCGAGCTCGAGCTGACGAGCCACCTAAACGAGCCGAGCTCGAGCTCGAGCTCACGAGCCGAATATCCTTAGGCTTGAGCTTGGTTTGATTCAATTTTCGAGCTCAAAATCGAGCTTAGGCTTGGTTTGATATAATTAACAAACAAACTCAAACGAGCTTTTTATCGAGCCGAGCTTCGAATAGCTCGCGAACGGTTTGGTTCATTTACATCCCTAATTGTATGATGTTAAGTTTTAGTATAGACGAGAAAATAAGTGTTGTCGTTCTACTGGGACTTACAGACAATTACCAAATAAAAATTATTTAAATTATATTTAACCGGAGCGGATATTATAAATAAATTAAACTTATATAAAATAAGAAAAAAAATTAAATTCCAACCAAAACAATTAAAGATAGCAAGGAAAAATTCAATGAGAGAAAATTATCAAGATTTCGGTTCATCGTTGCAATCTCCTATAGCTATCATATTATTTTTTTAATTGAACTTTGATATATTTATGAGGTGATGGGTTTTCCTAATTTATTTAATATACTCTCTGGAGCTATATCAAACCTCATATTGAATTAGTAAAAATAACTATTGTTCACTTATTTAACAAATAATGTCGCATTCAAGATTTATGAAAACCTCTAATCTTCGACCACTATCAAACATGTATTTGATTTTATCTCTCGATATCAATATAAATACACGGCATGAAATATTATATCATATCATAATTTCATATCTATATATAAATTATAATACACAAAAGCATTCAAAACCGATCGAACTTTGAAATCAATAAAAACAATAAAACATGCACTCAAAAAATTCAAGAATTAAATCAAATAAAAATAATCCATCATAAGTTCAAGCAACTGATCCCTTAATCTTGATAAATACAATTAGTTCATCGTATCATTCGATCGAAGAAGCAAACACACGTCTTTCAACGTTAGGAAAAGAAGCAGACACACGTCCTTCAACGTTAGGAATCAAATTCAATTCAAATATAAGACGAAATTAAATAAGAACTTAGGAAAAATAATCAAATCCAAAAGTTGTTCCGTTGTTGACCCGTTGCTTTTTCCTTCTTGCTTTCATCCTTGTCCTCTTCGTGTGTTTCTTCTGTTCATAAATATTCTGAAGATGGCTGATCAAAAAAGATTCCAAACCCTCTCTTATATATGCTCTCCTCTCTTTTCTGTGCACAGACTGCTTTTTCTTCACAGATGGACGGACGACCCCTAGCTTTTTTGGTTTCTTGTCATTGGCCATATTTCTTAACCAATTATTTTCCATCTAACATGTGATTTTCAATCTCGTGCTACTCTAGAATTCTCCTCCCTTCGCTTCACGTGTGTCTTGCTTGATTCTTTCCACCACACCTTTCCCTTTCTTTCTCTTTCCTTTATGATCAAGCTCTTTAATACTTGAGATAGTCCAAAATATGAATCACACGGTTTAGCCGCAAAACAGTGCACGGAACCGTGTTTCTTCCTTTAATTTCCTCAAATTCCATACACAACAACTTCATCATCAATTTGTCCTTTTCTCTTGTTTTCTTTCCTGATGTCGTCGGGTGACGCCGAGGTACCGAGACGGTGCAAATAGTTATCTTTTCCGATGTTTCGACTCCACCAGTTCGATTATACTTCTAAGCCATCAAAAATAATGATTATGAGCTATAAATACCAATTTAACAATTAAAATTAACATAATGATTATTAATTTAATAAACAAAAAGGTTATCAAAATATGAACTTATCAAAAATTGGTTAAAAAGTTTATTTGATATATGGATAGTGTTTGTTCTAAAAATATAACTGGAAATGTCAAATTGTTATCAAAAGTTATTGAATGCAAATATCAAGCATCACATTTGGAGATACTCAAAGGATAAGATTGTAGGTAAAAGTAAGATTATTCATGACAAAGTTATTATTAGATATGTGTTCTTGGTTGAAAATCTTTGTCATAACTTGATTAGCATTAGCCACTAATGTGATAATGGATATTATGTTGAGTTTCACATGTGCAATTGCACTATCAAATTGCTAATTGTGGTGACATGCTAACTCGATTAAGATAACAAAATATCTATAAAGTTCGTTGGAATGATGAACATCTTGTTGCTCCTACATGTTTTATTGTTTTATATGGTAATAAGGATTGGTTGTGACATAAGCGGTCGAATCACTTGAATTTTAAGTCTATTGCTAGTCTGAGTAAGCAAGATTTGGTAGGTAGATGGTTAAAGATCAATTTTATTAAATATAAGATTTGTACTGCATGCCAACTTGATAAGCAAGTGAAATCTACTTTTAAAAATAAAAGGTGTGACTCTTCAACCATATGCTTGGATTTACTAGATATGGATCTTTTGGTCCAATATCAGTGAAGAGCTTAGGGAGAATTAGACATACTCTAATGATTATATATGGATGATTATTTCAGGTTTAATTGGGTGATCTTAATTCCATCAAAAGACCAGACAAGTGTCCAGCTAGTCAAGGTTTTAAAACGACTTCAAAATGAAAATTTCATTGTGATAGATAAGATAAGAAGTTATATGGGCTCTGAGTTTACAAATTAAACACTCTCATCTTATCTAGATGACCAATAAATCAAGCCGGAGTTCTCTACTTCTAGGCCATCTCAGCAAAATGGTGTTGCTAAGAGAAGAAACCACCATGCCTTAAAGGAAGCGGCTAGAAAAATGATAGCTGATTCTGGATCTCTCAAAGGTTTGGGGCAGAAGAAAATAATACAACTTGTTACATTCAGAATAGATCAATGATAAAAAAAAAAAAAAGTATAATAGACTTTATATGAAATCTTAAATTGCTATATACCTTATATCTTTTTATTTCAAAATGTTTTGTTGCAATTGCTATATTCATAATAATGGTAAAACTCACTTAACAACATTTGATGCTACATACGATGGTGGCATATTCATTGGATATCCATATCTTAGTAAAGCATATAGAGAATTTAATAATAAATCTCTAACTATTGAAGAATCTGTGTACATTGTATTTGATGAATCATATATATGTCAAGCTGGTGAAAATATTGATGTGCATGATTTATGTAATAGATTAAATACGGCTAATCTTGAATCTAATAATGATTGTGACAGAAATTTAAGAAAAAAAAAACTACAATACTTCTAGAAGTCAAGTTGTTCTGGAACATGCAATCATTCTTGAAGAAGAGCTTATAATTGATACCCAGCCAGAAGAGCTTCTAGAAGAAAATCTTGCTAATACAATCAATGATCTATCTAGTCGACAACAAGATTTGGATCCCCTTAAGCCTAGCTACCGATGAAATGAAAATCGTCCACTGGAGCTGGCCATTGGTAATATAATTGCACCTCTTAGAACTCGAAGACAAATTCTAGATGAGTTTCTGAATGTTGCTTTCATCTCACAACTTGAACATAAAAAGATCGATGAATCTTTAGGAAACGCTAACTGGATAGATGTTATGCAAGATGAACTTAACCAGTTTGAGATAAACAAAGTTTGACGCTTAGTTCCCAACCATTTAATCAAAACATAATTGGAACTAGATGGGTATTTATAAACCAATTGGGTGAGGGTGTATCTGTAGTAAGAAAAAAATCTAGACTAGTAGTCAAAAATTATAGACATGAAGATGGCATAGATTTGATGAATCATTTGTTCTTGTAGCTATATTTGAAGCTATTACAATATTTCTTGCATTTGCTACTTAAAATAATTTTAAAGTATATCAAATGGATGTTAAATCTTCCTTCCTTAATTGCTAATTGCATGAAGAAGTGTACACAACCACCTAGATTTATAAATAATGTACACCCTAATTATCTGTATAAACTGGATAAAGCATTGTATAGATTAAAGCGAGCCCCTCAATCTTTATATAATACATTATCTAATTTTTTTTTATCATGTTTTGTTATTGGGACCATAGATAAAAATCTCTTTAAGTTTACCAAATGAGATCATATTTTGCTAGTTCAAATATATGTTTATGATATTATCTTTGGTTCTAGTAACCCCAAATTGTGTGTTAAATTTTCCAAGATAATGCATGATAAGTTTGAGATGAGCATGATGTTAGAGTTAACTTTCTTTCTTGAATTTCAAGTCAAGCAACTAGACAATATAATCTTCATCAACCAGGCCAAGTACACAAATAACTACTCAAGAAGTATGGCACGGAAAGTTTTGCCCATATGAGCTCATCAACCAAGCTAGATAAATATGAAAGGAGAACTTCAGTTGAGGTAAAAAATTTTCGATGCTTTATTGGATCACTGTTATACTAAATGCTTGTCGGACAGACCTTATGTTTGTTGTATATTATGTGCTAGATTTCAAGCTAATTCTTAACAATCACATTACACAGCCGCATAAAAATTCCTTAAGTATTTAAAAGGCATTCCTAATGTGGGTATGATAAAGATCGTTTTTGCATATTCTATTATGGTGTTTGTAGTACATTATTTCATGAGTTCAAGGTATCGATTATGTATTTTATCCTTTTACTCATTATTTATGCTTATCGTTCATTCCTCATATGTTGCGGGTTGGTTTGTAGGTAGATGGGATCAAAAAGAAGGAATTGTTGACTAAAAGTGCGAGCAAGGCGGGTGGTTTAGCCTACCCAGCGTGCTAATGAAGTAAAAATTACAGATTTGCACAGAGTGTGTGCTAGGGCAGGTGATTTCTCCTGCCCAGTGCACCCAACGTACAAAAGAAAAAAGAATTGCTGCAGGCAGCTGCCAATTTTGGAATACCTTCGCGAAATTCAGGGAGTTGCAGACAATTTTAGCAGTCATACTAACTCTCAAAACTTTCAAATATGAAATCCGATTATAGACCCTTTTACAATTCAAATGTTTGATCTTTATCAAACTTCAATCACAAAATTCAACTCCTTAAATTTGAATATCTCAACGGTAACACAAAAACCAATACTTGTGTGACCTTGAATGGTTCAAGGATATAGCTAGTCGTGAGTTCACAACTCATGTGATTCAAGAGAACATGTTTCCTTTATACGGGCTCACCCTGATTAGCCATATTCTATGCTCAACTCATTGATCATAAGAATGTTATAAATTATTGCTGATTGTAGCCATCAAATCATGGTAAGAACACCTAGGTGTACCGCTCCATGATTCCCAATGTATCACTGATAGTGCATGAAAGAACGTGTAGATTATGGTTAATGTACAGTGTAGTTATTTCATTCCATATATCTCGATCTAATATACAATCATTGGTATGTAGAGGGTTGCATATGAATTTGATAACGATGTAATTTATCTTTGAGTGATCGTAGTGGCATCGCATGTGAAACAGGGAACCACTTTATTATAAAGCACATCTCATACTCAGGCTAGTAATTCCTTGAGCTATTAACTTAACGGGTCGCATAGGATATCCACACCTATAAGCGAGCGGTGAATCCCCGACTACAAAGAACTGGCTCCTACGTATGTTGACTACATTCATTCTCGCCAACTGATGACCCTCGCGGAGCTGGTAAAAAATTAAAAGTGCAGCACTAGTACGTAAAGTCTGTTAGAGTAGGTGCCCGTTGAGCCAAGTGTTGGCCGAGGGTTCACATTGAAACTCTATGTATAAACAATATTTATTTTAATAATATTTGAAATTATTATTTTGGCACATATTTATCTGTATACCCATGATTGTTGCATAGATAAAGTCCTTAAAAATACAAATAGTAGAAAGAATATGATATGATCATATGTTGAGTATCGTGAAAGTCATATTTGGAATACAGTATATTCTAAACAGTTCCTAGTCGATTCAGCCACCGTTAAGAAGGATAAAGGTCACTCGAGTTTGAGACTAGTATCTGCGATGTGAGTACCATGTTTCATTGGTAGGGGACATTGTGATGTCCGAGCATGCAGAAAGATGATCCTTGTAGAGTGCACTGAACAACCCTCCATAAAAGACTTTCCAAGTGGTTCTTACTTATCGAGTGGAAACGTACTAGTTTATGGTTGTACACCATTAGTCCTTATGACTCGGGACAACATTGTGACTCTATATACTAGCATTGCACTTTGACTTGTTTACCGACTCATATAGGGTCATTAGGTGGCAAGGTTGGGTGTTTTGTCGAAACATATAGGAGTCGATGCATTGTAGTCGGGGATTCACCGCTTACCTTCGGGTATGGATATCTTATGTGATCTCATGTGTATGTAGTTTGAAATATCTGATCAGAGTATAAGTGGTAATTAAGAAAAGGGTTTCTTAGATTACACAAATGATGCAACTACGACATGACACATAGTATCAATTCTTTGACAACTCTTTACATGCCAATAGTTGTTGAATCGGTCGGGATATATGAGATGAAGGGATCGTACTGTACTCTAACCATAATGGAATGGTTCTTGCAGCCACTATCATTTGATACCAAGGGAATCATGTAAGCGATACTGCTAGGCGTTTAACATGATTGGTTGAGTACTATATGACTTGAGTTCTGGCGTTCTTATTATGAAAGAGTTGATATGTAATAATGGAGCAACTGGGGTATGCTCATATAAGGACATGTTTAGTCCTGAATCACATTGAGATGTGAACTCACTACTGGTTGTCTCAATGAACCATTGAGGGCCACACAAATACTAACTTTCTAAATCCCGTTGAGAAGGAAATNACTGGTTGTCTCAATGAACCATTAAGGGCCACACAAATACTAACTTTCTAAATCCCGTTGAGAAGGAAATTAGTTCAATGTGTTGAGCGGCTTATAAAAGAGTTTATAAGCACAAGGAAAATTAGAAGTATGACTTCTATAAGAGGAATATAACTTTTAATTTGTGGAAGTGTTCCGAAATTAAAAGTTGGCCAAATAAATAATGTATTTGAAAATAGTGATTTTCATAAATATTGTTATGGACTTAATTAAATTAATTCAAGTGTTGAATTAATTAAATAATATTGGATCTTGTAGAGCCCAAATAACATGCTATGGAGGTAAAATGTTGGGAGTCAACTTTTTTCAAATTAAAAACTAGCATTCTTTTGGAATACACAACTACGTTTTGTATCATTTTTGAATGAACCAAGAAAAGAAAAGCTTCCTTCTCTCCTCCCTTCCCTTGGCCGAAATTTGAGCCCCATTTTGCTTCCAAAATTTTTCTTCTTCATTTGATGAATTGATAGCATATTTCTCAATGAAAATACCTTATATTTCCTAGTGCAAGTGTAAGGTGGTTCAAGCTTGCAGGTGGTAGGCTTGATTTTGAGTAAGGTATGCCCAAGAGAAGCTTGTAGATTTGTCTACCCATTGAAGAGCTAAGTTGTTTAACAACTTAGTAAGAGTCATCATTAATTCTTGTGATTGATAGGTAAAACCCTAAAACACACTGTATGTTTGTGTTTTTGTATTTGCTACACACTAGTGAGGGGTGCTCGGTTTTTGCTCGTGTAAATGCTATTTTAAAACTTCCGTTGCGCATTTCGGGCACCCGGAATCGATTTTCTTTCAAATTCTTGGTGTTGTCCTGGGTCATAAGGACTAATGGTGTATAATCATAACCATAGATTTATTCAATTGATAAATAATAACCACTTGAAAAATTTGAAGTATGGTTTTTCAGTGAATCCATCATATGAGCACGCATCTTGTATGATCGAACAACTCCATGTTCCTACTAACGAAACTTAATACACAATATCATAGATACTAGTCTTGAGCTCGAGTGACATTTATCTTTATTTTAGGCAGCTGAATCTACTAAGAACGAGTTAAAATATATAGTAATTATTAAATCTGCTTCATGATCGTCATCATATGCACGACCTCATTGTATCATAGTATATTCAAGGTCTTTATCTATGTAACATGTATGTGTATACAAATAAAGTAAATCTCAGAATGTATAAAACGTAAAATATTAAAGAGTCAATAAAGTTCAAGCCTATAATTGGCTTGCACAACACCTACTCTAACATTGTTCTATCTTCAAGATACTCCATAGTACAAGTATACTTTGTTATCTGATCATTAAGGATCATCTTAAACACATTCACTCAAGATGTTCAAGCAATCTATTTAGATATTTGTGTATATTTGTCTGGACCTAAGATTCAATAGACAGTGTTGTTTTGTACAAGTGATGTAGAGGATACTAGAAGTTTTAGTGTAGGTATTTGATAAGTTATGATTGAAGTGCTTTTTGCAGTTCGTTGTAACATTTAAAGTGTTACGGTGAATTCTTTCTTTAAGTGGTTGAAGAGAAGACGTAGAAAGATATTGTCTTTGAACTTCTATATATCTTGTGTGATTTATTTTGAGATGCATTGTATCTATTTGCCTTAGCTATATTATATGATTAACTTGTTAAAATATCAATCATTTGAATACATTGTATCTCACTATTACCAGCCAAAACTTTCCGTACTTTTAAGTGTCTAGCTGGTCAAGAATAAGGCATTAACATCTAACAACTGTTAAAGCTAGCTCAATTTTTAAAAATAAAATAAAAGAGTTTATTCAAACACCATCCCCCCCTCCAATCCTCACATTAAACCTAACCAAATGAAACTCGTAGCAGCTCAAAATTATCTGCTTAGAAAAACAATTTTTGTAGTTTACAAGATTCTCTCTTCTATCAACTCGATATAATAAACAATAAAACCAATAGGTATTAGAGAATATGATCAATGATGATCAAAAATGAAAATATTCAGCATGTCTTTAGCAGCTTGATATATTGCTTGAAAACTTCTTTAATGCTTGCATAGAATTGATAATTTCAATAGTCTTCAATGTCGAATGATTTGTTCCTTAATATACGACATTTTCAACATTAGATTTTTTTAAAACGGTTCTATGTTGTACGAGTAATCGACATTCATGCAGATAATGTCACGTGGACTTGTCTTCTTTCCAAATATAGCATAGGACAATAAATTCTTTTGAATACTAGCCAACTTCAGCAACCAAATACTCTTTTTTGTAATAAACTTTGTCTTTATACTAGAACATTCTTGATCGAACTCCGAGAGATCTGGCTACTGTAATCTTGTACGTCTATAATTAGCTGGTAGTGACTTGAGAAGCGGTTGGATAAGGTAGCATGGTTAGCCTGAGTATCTCTTATTAGCTTAAAGCAGATCGGCTAAATGACTTGGATGATCCATCTTGTTCTGATAGAAGCCAGAAAGAAAAGAATAACATCCAGAAAGATCTAATAAAGTTAAACAGCCTTTTGATCATCCAGTAAGTTGGTCAAGAAGCCAGGGCTCATCCAGCAGGACAACATATCATCAATTGAACAACCAACTAAGACAACTTAAAGCTAACAAATGTTCGTTATCACCAAAACATAAGATCAAAAATCAACAATTGATTGTTATCATCAAAACATAATATAATTTTAACTTTAACAATTTTCCTTCTTTAGTGTGACAAAACTTGGACAATACAAGTATTTAAATTCCTTAACTAACATCTGTTAAAAAATTGTATTTCATTGATATAATGAAATTACATTGGTACATAACGAAAAATGCAAAATAATAAGATATTTTTTTATATATAATTTAGTATTTTTTTCGACGTGAATGACTAATATGAAAATAATGCAGCGTTTGTAAGAAAATGGCTCATATCAGAATGGAAGAAAAAATGTGTAGGAAATGGCGACGGCCATTGCCTACAATTTTTGACAAAAGATATGTACACCGCCTCATCTTTATAAACTTAAGACGTGCACGCACCTCTTCCTTTGGCAATAAGGCTCCCGCAATAACTCATCGATGGTATGAGATGCCTATAAATAGCAACGATTAAGGTCCCTAAACACACACCTCATAAGAAAATTATACACCATCTATCGAGAGGACGGAGTGCTTAGAAAGCTTCAACCGAGAGGAAAAGCAGAGAAATCAAAAATTTTCAATGGCCGGAGGCAATACTCGATTTATTTCCGCATATAGTTTTGTCATGTTCATATATACGTAAAAATATGATTTTGAGAAAAATCTCTAACATTTGGTATCAGAGCCGTGATACCACTGCCTTGAAAATATTGTTTTCATTTTCTGAAAATTGGATATCGGGAAAGTTTTGCGTAAAAACTTGAAGTTGAAAATCGGATAAAATTATATTTAGAAACTTACCTGAGAATTTTGTTCTCGGTTGTACCTTAAACTTCTTCCTTGAAATCTTAAAAAAATTGGAGATTTTGTTTTCTGAAATTTTCGGAGAAGATGAACAAATGATATATGAGAGAAATTGCCGAAGGTTGAAGAAAATCATGCGTATGAATTCAATTATCTCGTGCATGTGTAATTATTGCATGCGTAGCCCATACCATTTAATTTTACAATTCAAAATCATGCAATACATTGAATATGAAAGAGCCCAAGATTCAATTGTTTTCTGTCGGCGATTATTAATTTTTTTTTAATTTAATAAAAAAATAATAATTAATGTTGCGGGACCCAAAATATTTGATAATAAAAAAAATTGTCGTAAAGTTTTTTTTATTATTAATTTTTAAAATTAAAAATAATATATAATAATAATAAATAAATAAATAATGATTAATGTGTTATTAAGTTATATGTATAATTCAGAATACATATAGCATTTGGTTAAATAATTTGTACACATTAAAATAATTCTAAGTTCGACGTAATTTCTAATATATGTTTAGAAAATTTTTTTGCATGTTAGATATAATGTCAAATATTTTGGATAAATTTTTTATGTGTACATGCAAATTTAATATTATGTTTGCATTTATTCTTGAAATTTAAAATGCAAATGATATTGAAAAATATTTTGGTGAATCAATATTCACATTATGTTCATATTAAATTATATTGAGTTATTTATAATTTGAAAAGAACATATCAAGTAAGATGTGAATATAATATTATAAAATAAAATATTTTAGATATTCAAAAATGAACAAATAATTCTCACATTATCATTACTCTGATAAAAGATAAAAACTGATGAGGAGTCCACATTTTCACGTAAATGTGGTCCTCACTTTATCACTACTCTGATTGAAAAGAAAAACTGATGGGGAACGTATTTGTACATATTAAGTAAAATATGAATATAAAGTTATTTAATGAAAAAATTTTGGCTTATAAAGATTCACATAAATGTGGATAATTAAAGTGAATAATAATTATAAGGTGACATGAGAAAACATGATCTGAGGGAGTTCTTCGTAAATCAGTTTAAACTGACTTGACTAGCCACTGGTCTCCACGAAGAATGTTGCTCTGACTAGGAGTTAGATATTTAAAGGACCTTAGCAATACCTATCTTTCCTGGGAGCACTTTTGGAAAATATTAATTATGTTACTAAATAATTATTATATAAAGTATTAAAGTAAAGCCAAAATTTTGTCCGGCGAACCGTATAATTTTAAATAATTAAAGAATAGCCACAGCATCCTTAATTATGAAAAATTGTGCATTAAGTGGATTTGGATCACATAATGGACATCAATTGTAATTAATTATATAAACATAATAAATTTTACCCCACTGAGATTTTTATTATATTTATATAAATAATTACGTTAAAATATCAAATTATATTTTTCTTAATTTACCCACAGGAGTTAAGGAGAATACATTTTGATAGTTTTATCATAAAGCTACAGAAAAATCTTATTGAATTAAAATTTTAGCCCAAATGCAAATTTTATGTCATTAGATTTTTAAAACATGAATTATATTGTAAAACGTGATATTGTCTCAAAATTTTAAGCATATGATATTTTGTGCAGTTATGCAACCTGCGAGTTTTTCTGATATGAAATGTGACATTTCCGAACTAAAGGGCGATAACTATAAAATATGGAAAGAAAGAATTCTTATTCAATTAGGGTGGATGGATATTGATTATGCTATACGGAAAGACGAACCATCTGCTATTACTGAAAACAGCATTTCGGATGATGTTGATTTTTATGAAAAATGGGAGCGATCTAATCGACTCTGTGTAATGTTCATAAAGACCAAATCTCTGCTGGTATGCTCGGTTCTGTCAATCAGTATAATAATGTCAGAGAATTACTGAAGGCTATTGATGAACAATTTCAGTCTTCAGATAAGACACTAGCAAGCACCCTAATTATGAAATTCTCTTCATTAAGGCTCACCAGTGTGAGAGGTGTGCGAGAGCACATCATGAAGATGTGGGACATAGAGGCTCGACTAAAGACACTTGAAGTAGAAATGTCTGAAACTTTTCTTGTGCACTACATTTTATGCACTCTTCCATAACAATATGGACCCTTCAAAATTTCTTACAACACACATAAGGATAAATGGTCAATCAATGAATTAATGACCATGTGTGTTCAAGAGGAAGGAAGGTTGTTAATGGAAACAAGTGATAATGTATTTATGACTACACAAGGAAAGTATAAGAAGCAAGCCAAATTCAAAAGAAAAGGGAAAAGAATAATTCCACCTCAACCTGACATTAAGAAAGAATCCAAGTGTATCTTCTGTAAAAAGACGGGACACGTGAAGAAGGATTGCAATAAATTTAAAGACTGGCTTGAAAAGAAAGGTATTCCTACTTCATTTGTTTGTTATGAATCTAATATGGTTAATATGATTTATAACACATGGTGGATTGATTCTGGGCTAACAATCCATGGTACAAATACCTTGCAGGGTATGCAAAACCTAAGGAAGCAAATAGAAACTGAGCGAAGCATCTATTCAGGAAACAAGATGTCTTCGCATGTGGAGGCTATTGGGACTTGCTACCTTATATTGGATAGTGATTTTATTTTAAAATTGGAAAAGACCTTTTATGTTCCTAGTTTTTCTAGGAATTTAATTTCATTTTCAAAAATTGTACCCCTTGGTTATTCCTTTCAGTTTTTGGATAAATCAATAAATTTGTTTTATAAATCAAATCTTATTGGAAATTGTACAATGGTTGATGGTCTTTTCTCTATTTCTTTACAAAATAATAACACCACTATGCATGTTCAAGGAGGTATTAAAAGATGTGTTATAAATGAAGATTCTTCTATATCGTGGCACAGGAGATTGGGACATATCTTCATAGAGAGAATTCAAAGATTAGTAAATGATGGAGTACTCAGTACGTTAGATTTTACTGATTTTGATACTTGTGTGGACTGCATTAAGGGAAAGAAGACCAATAAGTCTAAAAAGGTGTCAAGAGGAGTACAGAAATATTAGAAATCATACATTCAGATATTTGTTTTCCAGATATGGACATGCATAGTCCGAAATATTTCATCTCTTTCATTGATGATTACTCACGAAACATGTATATCTACATGCTTCATAACAAAAACGAAGCACTTGTAGCTTTTAAGGTTTTTAAGGCTGAAGTGGAGAAGCAATGTGAAAAACAAATTAAGATCGTGAGAACTGATAGAGGTGGAGAATATTACGGTAGATACACTGAGAATGGACAGGCACATGGTCCGTTTGCGAAGTTTCTCCAGGAACATGGGATTGTTTCCCAATATACTATGCCTGGTTTTCCGGACCAAAATGGCGTAGCTGAGAGGAGAAACCGAACATTATTAGACATGGTGAGAAGCATGTTAAGTAGCTCCAAACTTCCTAAATCCTTGTGGACTGAAGCTCTTAAGACAGCTGTATATATATTAAACCGAGTTCCAACCAAGACTGTCCCAAAGATGCTATTTGAGTTATTTAAAGATTGGAAACCGAGTTTGCAACATATACGCATTTGGGGTTGTCCTTCTGAAATAAAAGTTTACAACCCACATGAAAAGAAACTAGACCCAAGAACTATAAGTGGATATTTCATTGGGTATGCCGAAAAATATAAAGGGTACAGATTCTATTGTCCATCTCACAACACTAGAATTGTGGAATCAAGAAATGTAAAATTTCTTGAAAATGACTTAATTAGTGGGAGTGATCATGATATAGTTTTTGAGAATGATCACATTAATGCAAAACCCTTTTATTCAAATGACAGATTGATCGTTATTCACACCCCTCAAGACCAAATGGGTGTTAGGCAACCGATTACTGAAGTTCCACAAATCGCTGATGAAAATCCAGTAGATCAAGTTGTTAATGAAGAACAACAAAAAATTGTTGATCAACCAAACAATCTTAGGAGATCTACTAGAATAAGAAGATCAGCAATATCTAGTGATTATGTTGTGTATTTACAAGAATCGGACTTTAACATCGGAGCCGAAAATGATCCTGAAACGTTTTCACAAGCCATGAGTTGTAATGAGTCAAAACTATGGTTTAATGCTATGAAAGAAGAGATGAATTTTATGGCAGTTAATGGGGTCTGGGATCTTGTTCAATTGCCAGATGGTGTGAAAGTCATTGGATGTAAATGGATCTTCAAAACAAAGAAGATTCATTAGGCAACATTGAAAGGTATAAAGCAAGACTCGTTGCTAAAGAATTCACTCAGCAAGAAGGAATCGATTATAAGGAGACTTTTTCTCCTGTATCTAAAAAAGATTCTCTCAGTATCATTCTAGCATTAGTTGCACATTTTGACTTAGATTTGCAACAAATGGATGTGAAAACAACTTTCTCAATGGAGAACTAGAGGAAGAGGTTTATATAAAACAACCTGAAGGATTCTTCTCTAATAATGGTGAGCAATTGGTTTGTAAGCTTAAGAAATCTATATATGGATTGAAACAAGCTTCTCGTCAATGGTATTTGAAATTTTATGATGTTATCTCTTCATTCAGATTCGTTGAGAACCTCATGGATCAATGTATATACCAGAAAGTCAATGGGAGCAAGATTTGTTTGCTTATTCTATATGCGGATGATATTACTTGCAACCAATGATAAGGGTATATTATATGAGGTAAAACAATTCCTCTCTAAACACTTTGATATGGAGGATATGGACGATGCATCTTATGTCATTGGCATTAAGATACATAGACACATAATTCGAGGTATTCTAGGTCTGTCTCAAGAAACCTATATCAACAAAGTTTTAGAGAGATATCGGATGAAAGATTGTTCACCAAGTATAGCTCCCATTGTGAAAGATGATAAATTCAATTTAAGCCAATGCCCAAAGAATGATATAGAGCGAGAACAAATGAAAAACATTCCTTATGCTTCTGTTGTCAGAAGCTTAATGTATGCTCAGGTTTGCACTAGACCTGGCATTGCATTTGTTATTGGAATGTTGGGAAGATATCAAAGTAATCCAGGTTTAGATCACTGGAAAGATGCAAAAAAAGTAATGAGGTACCTACAAGGGACCAAAGATTATATGCTTATGTTCAGACGAACTGAGAATTTGGAAGTAATTGGCTACTCTGATTCAGACTACGCTGGCTGCATTGATTCACGAAAATCCACTTCTAGATATATTTTTATGCTAGCTGGTGGAGCTGTATCTTCGAGAAGTGCAAAGCAGATATTGACTGCTACTTCCTTCCGCTATGGAAGCTGAGTTCGTAGCTTGTTTTGAGGCAAGCTCACATGGTATATGGTTGAAGAGTTTCATTTCAGGGCTTAGAATCATGGATTCTATATCTAGGACATTAAGAATATATTGTGACAATTCAGCAGCTGTTTTTATGGCTAAAAATAACAAAAGTGGTAGTCGAAGCAAGCACATTGACATTAAGTATTTAGCCATACGAGAACTGTTAAATATAAGAAATTACTTATCGAGTACATTAGCATTGAATTGATGATTGAAGATCTTTTGACTAAAGGCATGCCACTATTGAAATTTAAGGATCATATAGAAAGAATGAGACTTGGTTCATTTGTGTAATTTTGTTGTAAGAACAAAGTTCATGAAACTATGATGTGATATTTTCTGTGCACACATTCATTGATTCGAGACATATCAATAAAGTTGGACCTCAAATAAACATAAGGTTTATTCATTAAGTTATACAGATTTGAGATACATAATGCATTGTAATACATGGAAGATAATACTCGCTTTTAGAGGACATATCGTCATAATTCATGTGTTTTGTTTTCTCCTATGGTAAATGAGATATATGAGCCAAGTGGGAGAATGTAAGAAAATGGCTCATATCAGAAAGGAAGAAAAAACGTGTAGGAAATGGCGACGGCTATTACCTACAATTTTTGACAAAAGATACGTACACCGCCTCATCTTTATAAAATTGAGACGTGCACGCACCTCTTCCTTTGACAATAAGGCTCCCGCAATAACTCATCGATAGTATGAGATGTCTATAAATAGCAGCAATTGAGGTCCCTAAGCACACACCTCATAAGAAAATTATACACCATCTATCGAGATGACGGAGTTCTTAGAAGGCTTCAACCGAGAGGAAAAGCAGAGAAATCAAAAATTTTCAATGGCCGGAAGTAATACTCGATTTATTTCCATGTGTATAGTAGTGAACATCATGGTTTAATTTTTCAAAAAATAAAGTTGGGAGATTATCCCAATTACTCCAAACACTATAAGCTGGGAATTTGCACTACAAGAAATTCTGCATACAACAACGCACATACGACAACGGTTTTTCACAAAAACCATTGTCGTATGTTTTTTAACAACGGTTTTATTGAAAACCGTTGTCTTTTGGGGGCCAAAGACAACGGTTCTTTGGGGGGTCAAAGACAACGGTTTTTTTAGGGTCAACGATAGAACCGTTGTCTATTAGCGTGTTTTTTGGACAATTGACAACGGTTTGAAGAAACCGTTGTCGATTAGCGAGGTTTTTGCACAAACAACAACGGTTTTGGAAACGTTGCAATATTTAGCGACAGTTTTTCAAAAACCGTCGCTAACATTAGCGACTGTTGTTTCAAAACCGTCGCTAATTTAAAATTAGCGACGGTTTTGAACCGTTAACCCGTCGCATGTTAAAATTTAGCGACGCTTAAATAAAACCCGTCGCTAAAATTAGCGACATTTTTTTAAAACCGTCGCTAATTTTAGCGACGGTTTAAATCCAAACCGTTGTCAAATAAAATAAATGTGACGGTTTATCATTTACCGTCGCCAATAGCGACGGTTTAACCAAAACCCGTCGCAAACTGTCTATAACTATCTCCATTTTCGATTCATTTTCTTCCACAACACTTAATATTTTTCTCTCTTGCACCATTTTATCATTTCACACAACACTTGAAATTTTTCTCTCTTACACCATTTTATCACTTCACACAATACTTAAAATTTTTCTCACCGCTTCATAACACTTAAAATTTTTCTCTCTTACACCATTTTATCATTTCACACAACACTTGAAATTTTTCTCTCTTACACAATTTTATCACTTTCACACAGCACGTTAAATTTTTCTAACCACTTCATAACACTTAAAAATTTTTTCTTTTACACGATTTTACTACTTCATAACACTTAAAATTTTTTTCTTTTACACGATTTTAGTTTTGATTATTAGTTTCTTTTAGATTTATTAAATTATTAAAAGTATTTTTTTATTTTTCGAAACAAATTAGCGACGGAAATCTTGATTACTCACCGTCGCTAAAATTAGCGACGGACTTGATTGCTAGCCGTCGCTAATTTTAAATTAGCGACGGTTGACTAAACCTTCGCTAATTTAAACTATAACTGTCGCTAATTTTGAATTAGCGACGGTTTTAATAAAACCGTCACTATTTTTTTTAGCGATGGTTTTTAAAAACCGTCGCAAATTTGATCTACCACAACGGATAAAAACCGTTGTCGTTGAACGGACTTTCAACAACACCCTCAGTTAGAACAGTTTTAAAATGACTACGACAACAGATGTCGTTTGCCGTTTTAGTATTAGTGAATTGATCAAGAAAAGGAACATGAATAGTCGGTACTGAGAAGATTGGCATGAGGCCGGCCCGGAAGGTATTTCTGTCGGCTGATGCATGTTTGTTTTGCTACCATCACTCGCAATTATTTTGCCACCCGAAAAGTTGATGGGGCCTCAAGTAGTAAACCAGAAGGACATATCACACGTGAAAAAAAAAAAAAAACAGAAGAAATACACGTTGATGGCCAACAAATTTCTTCACCAATAAAGCTTTTTCCAGAATCAACACAAGGAAATGCTTCCAATAAAGATAACCGTAGAGGAAAATTACAATACTCGACGTGTCAACAGACTGTGAAAATATCAGATTTCCATTACCACAGAATCCATTTAAAGTACCACCAACTTTCTTGAAGCACCACCGCGAGCCACGTATATCAACTTCGTATTCTTGGCCCTTAGCCGTCTATTTATAGCAACCGTTTTCGCCGTACCTGTGCACATCCATTCCCTTTATTTAATCAACTCTCTTCATCGATTTCTTCATCTTTGGATCCAATTCCCCACCAACACCAAAAAAAAAAAGGAAAAAACTTTATCAGTGACCCCTTTATGGCTAACTTAAGCTTCATCCTCGGAATTATAGGTGCGATTCAAGAGTTCTAACAGCTTCTTCTTTCGCACACGTTGCGTCGATATATGTTTTAGTAACTACGGATTATGTGGGGTTTTTTTCCTTACGTCGTCTCTAAAATTTTAAATAAAGTTCAATAATTAAGTATTTTCTTTCGTTAGTATTGTTCGAAGAGATGTTTTGGGAAACTAACATTTTCTCCTACTTTTACCGCAGGGAATGTGGTTTCTATTCTCATGTTCGCGTCTCCTATGTAAGTATGGCTAAATACTTCTAATGATTTCAAATTACTTATTAATCTAGAGTACTACTGTCTCATTTTCTTGATTTCTAGAGTACTACTGTCTCATTTTCTTGATTTCTTGTCGACTGAGAACAGATTTCATGTGTTTCATGTTCTTTCGTAGCCCATTTGAATTTCACTTTTCATTGTATGCAAAGCTAAATAATATACGATTCAATTCTTAAATTACTAGCGTTATGTTGTTTCAGGAAAACCTTTAAGCAGATAGTTAAGAAGAAATCTACAGAGAATTACAAAGGAGTCCCTTACATAACCACATTATTGAGCACCAGCTTGTGGTCATATTATGGACTTCTAAAGAGTGGGGGATTGTTAATTGTCACAGTCAATGGTGCTGGAGCCGCTTTGCATGTTATCTATGTTACCCTCTTTCTCTTCTACGCCTCAAACATCATCAAGGCTAGTTAGAATCCATTATTCCTTCACCTTTCTCATCTATGTCATGCGTCTACGAACACTACAAGAAAAATGATTTTTTCCTATCAACG
Organism: Primulina huaijiensis; assembly: GCF_012295235.1. NCBI lineage: Eukaryota > Viridiplantae > Streptophyta > Magnoliopsida > Lamiales > Gesneriaceae > Primulina > Primulina huaijiensis. Next base: position 4,104,215 of record NC_133316.1, read on the forward strand.
ACCTGCATTAAAGGCATGCTTCGGATAATACTTTGTACGGCGTACGTCATTATCAACTACTTTTAAAAGCTTGGCTTTCAATTGTGCAATGTGTAATGTACGATGAAAAATCATTTTTGTTGTGGTGAAATTTGTTTGTTTGCTTTTTTTTTTGGGTATACTTGACGATTCTATTTAAGGCATTATCTTTGTTACTTCTCTACACTGAATTATTAGCGGATCCAAACCAGTATCATACTTTTTGGAGTAGAAAATTATCCCTTCTTTTATTAAATAAAAAATTCCCTACTTTCAAATCTAATATGACGATTTTTCAAAAAATTTAATATCAGTTATATATTATTGTATTATGTTATTATGAAAATTACAATTTTGGTTATGTAAGTTTTTCTCTTTGTCCGTTATCTTTGTTTTTTTCAATTTTGGTTTTGTTTCCATCCGTCCAGAGACCAAAGAAGGGAACATAAATGATTGCGATTTTCCATGCTATAAGATATTTCAAAATTTTTTAGACCAACTGTAACATCCATATATAATTTTAATTGATGCAGATTAAATATATGAAATTGGTGGCAGCAATAAACATTGGGTTTCTTGGAGCTGTAATACTTGTAACTCAGCTTGCTTTCCATGGGAGTCTGCGCCTTACTTTGATTGGAATCCTGTGTGCAGCATTGACTATTGGGATGTATGCTGCACCTCTCGCTGCTATGGTAATATCTACTAAATATATTTTGCCAAATATTACAATTTTATATTTCAGAATATAAAAATTTTAAAAGGGAAATCATAAAATCGTTATTTTAAGTCGACCTGAATAATTTTGGTAATCTAATTAGTTAATTTGTCAAATAGTATGATTTTCATCGGAGCACTGACATGACTTTCAACGTAATGTTAGTAATTGGTGAGCAAATGTGCAAGAACAAAAATCAATTTATTACATTAAGATTAATTAAATTTTAATTAATTAGATTACCAAAACTCTACCTGGACCAATTTAAAGAATGATTTTTGGACTGTTTCTCTAATTTTTAATGATAGCATGTAAATTACATTTTTTTTATTTGATCAAATAAAAAAATAATACTTTTTCGTTGATAACTTATATAAAATATCTACTTCATAAAATTAACCCGTGATACCGTCTCACATGAATTTTTGTATTGCAGAAAACGGTAATTCAAATGAAAAGCGTGAAGTACATGCCTTTTTTCCTCTCTTTCTTCCAATTTCTCAACGGTGGGATATGGTCTGCCTATGCGGTACTCATTAAAGATTTCTATATAGGGGTAAGCTTACTTAATTTTACCCTATCATTTATTACTATTAATTCACCGAGAGAAAATTCGTTGTCTTTTCGTTGAAATATTTTTTCTTTACCTGAAATTTATTTTAAACTTTTAATAATTATTTTTCGAATTATTTAAAAATAAATCCAAAAGTTATCGTTTTTTTTTTATTTTTTTTAATTAATATGTCTTTTTAGCAGTAATAAATTTCTAGTTTATGTTACTATATATAGTAGTCTAACTAAGTGTGAGATTCTTAAATAATTTATGTCCTATTCTTCTAAAACATAATTAAATATTACTTAGACTAATGTGATATATAGATTGCATTAGCATGTTCTAAAGTTCAAAGGGCATCATATTTTGGCAAGTCTAGCTTTTTACTTGCCTAACTAAATTTAATGTTCCTTTTGATTCAAACCAAACAATTTGGTGCAAAATGTACATTCTTAACATCTTTATTTGGGACTTAGTCAAATTTTGCCCCACTTTTTATGTACCAATGATGGAGGTAGTGGGTAATTTTGTAGAATATAGTCAAATTTTTGCCCATTTTTTTACTCCAATGATGGATTAGCACTTAGAAAGGGGATAATTGTAGATGATTTCTCTATGTATATCCACTATTAAAATTATGCATTTTTTTTTTCAAACTTGAATTTCAAATGGGCCCCAAATCAGATATATCTAGAATCCATAATAATTATGAGTGACTGTACTTAGATTTATATGGCTTGAATTTGAGATTTAATAATTAGTGCAAAATATTTTGACAATCCAAATAATGTATATATTTGGTGTAACAAAATATATACATTTTTCGGATGGTCAAAATATGATGATGGTATTATTGCATTTATTAAAAAAACATTGTAAAAGAATTTTTTTAAAAACAGATGAAATTGACAGTTTTTTTTAAGAAGGAAAAAAATTTATTAACTACTAGTGCACCGCCGCACGCACCTGTACAATATTTTTTATAATTAATTTGGTTTATGTTTAAATGAAGATTAAAATATAATTATAAGATATAGTGAGGGACTACACTATAATTTTGATATATAAATTAAAAACTAAATAGAAAAAAGAAAAGAAAAAAACCTACGTAGAAATCGAACTTACAACTTAATGTATAGGAAACACGAACTCTATCCGCTAAGTTGCATGTTATTTACGTTAAATTTTAACATTTTATTATTATATATAATTATTAAAACAGACCATGACACTAAAAATTAGTTACTGTAATGGTCTCAAATTTAATAATATAGTATAGATTAAATTTTGCTTTTGTTATAATGTTTGGATACCATACCGTGCAGGTACCAAATGGGATTGGATTTTTGTTGGGCTCGGCCCAATTAATATTGTACGCAATCTATAAGAACAAGTCGATTGAGGATCCAACGGAAGAAGAAGGGTCGGCCCATTTATTCGAAGGGGTCATTCAAATGCATGATTTCAATGAAAGCATGAAAAATCGAAGCCTCAGCAAAGGAAAGAGCCTTCCGAAGCCATCCGTTGCTCGACAATACAATCAAAATATTACTAAGACAAGTTCTATGAGCCCTTATGAGTTGGAAGTATTAAAAGAAAGAGACATCGAGAAAGGTTTTCAAGAAATCCATTGATATATAATCGTGTTTTAGCGATATCTAAATTATTCGAACATTAGAAGGCTTCTCTAAATTTCTAACATATGGCGGGGCGATTTTGTTTTCCTTATTTTTGGATCGATGTATTCTAATTATGAAATACATCGAGATTTCGATATTCTAGATCATAGGAAGACTTGCACTCTCAATTTACATAGCACAGATGTTTGTTGACATTGTTGTTTATACACGCAAAGATGTGCAAAAGACTGGTACGATAATGTGAAGCACATGTTTGGTTTTGGTTATGGAGTATCTAATTAATCGAATGTGTAAGAAATTATACATGTAGTTCATATAAATCAATANCAGATCATTAAATGTGACTTTCGTTTCAGTTGTTAGCCGATTGATCAATCTTATGTATAACCATGGTATCAAGCGGCGAGGACATCAACGACACGCTCACCCGTCAACTGAGCCTTGGCCTTATATATCATCATATCTTTTCGTATTCATATTCGTATTAGTCATAATCAGGTCACCTCATTCAATCTTTTCATCATATCCATCGCTTATAAAAATATATACATAATATCATTTTTTTAAACCAAGCATGCAACACGTCTTTTAGCTTTATCGTTTTCCATCATAAAATTCCATAATATTTCAAAATAAACATTTTAACATTCATTACAGCATTCAGGACACTGTCAAGACGTTTAACAATTTTCAGGTGTAAAATGATCGTTTTGCCCCTAAAACCCTATTTTCTCAAATTACCCTTGGACCTTAAAATGACGCCCCAGATCTATCCAAACTTAACATAACACCTTAAATACACCCACAAACATTTTTTAGACGTAAACTTAAGCTTCACGACTAATTTCCTAATTCGTTTTACAACTTGAACGTACGTCCACATTTTAACCATATTGACTCGAAATTTAACCAAACTTTCCATTTTTTTTCTTACTTTTATTTTTCATCCTCTATCATATTCTTTATTTCTCTCCTCCCCCTTCCTTGTATATTTCTGCATATATGATTGCATGATTTCTCAAATAACACTCAGGTGAAGCCAACTTCTTAGGAGGTGTTGCTTCTGTGAAGAGTGTGAAGGGATTTAATCCTGAGATGGCAAAGAATAGATTTTTTGAGATATACCTGGATAAGGTATCAAACAATAACTTTGCATGATTCCTATTTATGTTTTTTGTAAAATCCAATATAGTTCACAATGTTGTTCCCTTTTTTTGGGTATGCAAAGCCAAATTCTGGCATAGGTTTTCTGGGTGCCTATGAACTTCTAATACAGGTATTATGATCAACAAATACGTTGGTTGCTGTTTTCTTTGAATTTTAAGTAATTGTATGATGAACAACAGTGTAAAGACCGTGGACTTAAAGTTGCCGTGGCATCTAGTGCTGATCGTATAAAGGTCTATGCTAATTTAGCAGCTGCTGGTTTGCAGTTGTCCATGTAAGTTTATTTGTATCCATCTCACCGTTATTATAAAGTCTCAGTTTTCAGTATGTCATCTATTTTTTTGAGGTTTCATTACTTGTTATGATTAGATACGCATATGTGCCCATATATTTTGTGAAACTGTATCATATAATTTAAAAGCATTCTTCAGCTTCTTTACTGCTTAGCAGACCTTGTGATGCTGTGTGTAGTGATTATAATGAACAACTCACACAAGAAATCACAGGATAACACAATAGCCTACATCCACTTCGACCCTTAGATCGTTGCACTATCACCGATCCGAAGAGAAACTTACAGGTTGTTTTTCCCCAAACCACCACACACACTCAAGAGTAAAAGATACAAGATTACACTGGAGATGTTCTACTCAATAATAGCTTCTAGACTGCTACTCTCACACAAGAAGGAATACACGAAGGATCAAAACTAATCTTCTTATCATCTGCCAACTATATGTACTTATATGTGTGTAGGTGAATATGTCATTCATCCAAGTCTTCACGTTCAAACCCATACTTCTGTTATGACTGGTAGCTTGCGGTTGTTGAGTCTTGATCTCCTACACCAATTCATTTCCCTTGTACATTTATCTGATTGTGTTTAACCAACCTTGACTCTGTGGGCAGGTGTGAGCATAGGTGAACCAACATTACATTGTGATAATCAATGTAGCCTATCTTGGCATACTATTATTACTTCTCTTTTCAAGAAAATCCGTAATGCGTGTTAGCTATCCACTATTTGATTGTCACTGTTTCATGAGTTCATCATAATTTAGATCTGGAAGAGAAAATTTTCATCTGTAATTACAAAACATGACTCACTAACCAGAGAAAAGGTCTTAATTTATTTGGATTCGTATGTTTGTGATGAACGTGTCCTGAAACTAAAGTTAAGATTGTTCTCCTCTTGAAAAATTAAACCAATTTTGGATATATTACTATATATTTAGTAGTTTTGAAAAATTAAAGTGTACCTTTTATTTTGCTATAAATTGTTAGATTGTTCTTTCAATTAATCGCTCTGGAGTCTTCTTTTCGTGGTGATGGTATTGACTAGAAAAGGTGCTGTTGAGTTCTTAGGATTCTTTTGTGTTGTGGTGGAATCTCACGTTACGAATCTCAAGCATATTATGTTTGAAAGCTCTTTAGCAAGCCACTAATCTCATTCAGGGGCAAAGCAATCTCTTTAGTTGACCAATAACATCTCTGGCATTTCAAAAGATTTTCTGGTAATCATATAATTTCCTTTTTGTTAGATATCAGCGCACGCTTAGGGCCCGTTGAGTATCAAAAGTTTTTTTTATTAAAAAAGTACTTTTTTAAGTTGGCTTTTAAAAGTGTTTTTTTAAGTAAAAGTTGTGTTAATATTGTGTTTGGATGAATAGATAAAAAGCACTTTTTAAATTAATAAATGTGTTTGTATACATATCATTAAAGTACTTTTTTAACTCATTAATTTATATATATATATTTTATAACGGATTTCTAAACAAGTGTGATGTATAAATATAAATAATTAAATCCATACCAAAACAATAAAATATTGAAATCTTAAAAACCATAAAAACAATTGTTAATAACAATGGTTAATGTTTACATTCTACTTTAATTTATTTAAATAAAAACTAATAGTTCACTGTCGACCTTGTATTGGCAGTGAATTTCTTATGTCATCTCTCAATTCTTTCATTTCCGTAATATTTTCTTGTGTTGGCTCTTGCCATCTCGTACCTCTGTCATGGACATAAACATTTTCACCATCTTGCTCGCTTTCTTGTAAATCATCAATATTTTCGAGTTGTTCAAGAATATCTCCAGCCGCATCGTATCGCCTTATGAAATTGTGTAAAGCAAAACATGCCACTATAATTTTAAATTGAGTATCTAGACAAAATGTGGGCATATTTTGTAATACCTTCCATCGTGCTTTGCACACTCCAAATGTTCTTTCAATAACCGTCCTTAAACTGGAATGATGATAATTAAATACTTCATTTTTTGATCTGAACTTTGGAGCTAATCGAAATTGAGGTAAATGATATCTAGTATCTTTATACGGTCCCATAAAGCCTTTGAAAGTAGGATAACCTGCATCAACTAAATAATATTTACCTGTAAAAAATAATAGTTAAAGTGTAAATATTTATCTAACAATTATTTAAAAAACATATAAGATATATTAATATCAAACTTTCAGGTGGGAGTGGAAAATGCAATCTCTCTCTGCGCATAGCCTCTTTAAAAATTTTAGAATCATGAGCAGAACCTTCCCAACCAGCCCATAGAAAAGTAAAGCACATGTCGAAGTCGCATACAGCCATAACATTTGTTGAAGTATACCTTTTTCTTCCAATGAAATCTATTTGCTTGCTAGGCGGAACACGAATGTATATATGTGTGCCATCAATAGCCCCTATACAATCTTTAAAATAAGTCCAATATCTTTTGTCATATTATACAATTATAAATATTCTAATTGCAAAAAAATGGAATAAGCAAATACTTTCCCCTTCCTGACTTCCTGGATTAATCGGATCATTGACCAAATTGTAACATAATTATCTAATTCACAATACGTAATACAGACGTAAATAAATAGGGAGTGTAGATTCTGCAGCAAAAAGAAAGCAGAAAAAAATGAACCAACAAAAACCTCGACGGAAAAAAAAAATTGTACCTTGTAGAAGAATGGAGAAAAGATTGAGAGGAGGCTACTGGTGGATGTTGTTTTTTAGGTTATTAAAAAAGCTAGTGAAAAAAGCTCTAAAATAGGGCTTTTAAAAAAAGCTCTAATTTCAACTTAAATAAGTGTTTTTTAAGCACTAGAAGCCCACCCAAACAAGTTAAAAATTAAAAAAACACTTTTTTAATTGTAGCTTCTTATACCAAACGAGCTCTTAATTGGAAACGTAGTTGCTGATTTGAATTTTTATGAATCAAATGCAATTGACCATGGAAATTAAGGGTTAAAATGACTCTTGGTGATCCAGGGTGAAGATTATCCTGGGAAACGGCTGTTATGGGACTGTCCTTGGTAGAAAGATAATGAACTTTTTGGATTTTGTTCCGTTGTTGGGGTTCAAAGAAACTATACCTAGAAGTATTAAACTGTGCGCTCACAATAACAGAGATTATATTATACTGCCAGATCTTGGTTGAGATGCACCACCGCCAAAATGTCGAAGAGCATCAATAAAAGTAACTACATTCTAACTTTACATGGTTCCATGCTTCGAGTTGTTCTTTTTACCTCTCTCAAATTTGTATACCCTACAGCATGTAAATTGCATAGTCCAAAAAGATAACTCCTCAGAGTTAGGAAATACCCGTAATTTCAGTATCATTAAGATTAGAGTTATTTTAGTAGATAACTAGCTAGTGATAATATTTGAATAAATTCGATTAAGCTATATAAATCTTAACAATACAACAACACACAAGCTTTTATTCCACTAAGTGGGGTCGGCTATTTGAATTCTCCTACGACAATTGTGTTTTATCATCTATTATATCATCATCTATATTTAGATAATGCGTATCATCTTATTATCATCCAAGTCTTTTTGGTCTCCTTCTTTGTCTATTAATATGCGTATTAGTCATGGTCTTGCATCTCCTAACTATAGTCTTTATCGGTCTCCTTGGCACGTGTCCATTCCATCTTAGACGTGTCTCCCTTAATTTTTCTTCGATAGACGCACCCCAACTTTTTCTTTAATATAGTAATTTCTTAGGCCATTTATTTTTGTATGTCCGCACATCTACCTTAGCATCCTCATCTCTGTGACTCTAATCTTTTGTTCATGTGCCTGCTTTAATGCCCAACATTCGGATCCAATGTAACATACCAGACCTAACAATTGTTCAATAAAACCTCCCTTTGAATTTCAGGGTACCTTACGTCACACAGAATACTAGATTCACTCCTCTACTTCAACCATCATACTTATATTTTATGCGATAAATTTCTATCAATCCCCCATCTTTATGTGAAAACAATCCTAAATACTTTAAGGTCTCACTCGCCGGTAATTCGACATCTCCTACTTTAACTATTATCTCGCTGCTCCTAGTATTGTTAAACCTATATTCCAAGTGTTTTGTCTTTGCTCTACCAAGTCGAAAACCTTTATCTTCCAACGCATCTCTCCAAATTTCAAGTTTGACATTTATTCCACGAGTCTCATCCACCATGACAATGTCATATGTAAACAAAACGCTCCAAGGCACCATGTTCTGAGTATGTCTGGTGAGTTCATCCATGACAAGTGCAAACAGATAAGGACTTAAAGCCGATCCTTGATGTAGGCCTATCTTTATAGGAAACTCTTCTGTTAATGCTCCTGAGATCCTCACTCCTGTCACTAGGTCCTATACATGTCCTTGATTACTTCAACGTATGCTACTGTTATGCTTTTCTTTTCTAAAACCTTCCACATAATTTCTCTCGGTACTCTGTCATATGTCTTTTCTAGGTCGATAAACACTATGTGTAATTCTCATTTATTCTCTTGATAAGTAACAATAGTACATAAATAAACCTGAAGAATGGATTCTTTTGAATTGAACCCATTCTTTTAATCACTTTTAATTTCTTCATATTAGTGAATTGTGCACACTTTTAACTGTCCGTTGCCTATCAGAAAATACTTGTTTTGGAAGATAATTTAACTAATTGAAGGATAATTTTTCCTCTGTTTGGCGATAGTCTAGAGAGATTGCTTTCTATAACTCAGTCACATTTTATAATATATGCTAGTATTTGGTGCACACTTGTTGCCTTTGCACAATTTCCATACATGTGAAAAAATTATTTATTTAAAATGAATTTTCGCTTAGAATACAAATAAAGAAATTGAATGTGTGGAAAGCTATAGGTTAGTTACATGAAATAGAAATGATGCGTGTTTCAAAGTAATTAAATTACTATATTAACATACATTTGTTTGATCCCAAAGAAACAAGATTCGATCAAGGTTAAAGTCTTTAGACCTATTAGTCTTACTACTAGTTTGTATAAGATAATTGCTAAAGTGTTATCAAGGATGAAATTTTTTTTGTCATACACAATATCAGAATCTCATAATGCTTTTATTGAAGTGAGACATACTTGGCTGCTGTCTTATTACGGATGAAATAATGGAACAAGGAAGGTGGAAGAGGAAGAAGTAGTGGGTTTTGAAGGTTGATTTTGAAAACGCATATGATAATATGGATTGAAATTTCCTTGATTTTGTATTAAGGAAGAAGGGGTTCGGTGAGAGATGGAGAAGGTGGATCAAGGGTTGTGGCTCGAATGTGTCATTCTTGATTATGATTAATGAGAGGCCAAAGGGTAAATTTCAAGCACAGAGAGGGCTTGGACAAGAGGATCCTATGTCCTCATTTTTGTTTAATATGGTAGTGGATGTGTTGAGGAGGCTGATTGATAAGGCCAAAGCCATGGACTTAATTAGAGGGATGGCGGTGGGTAGCGATAAGGTAAAGATAACTCAACACACTTTTCTTTGTCAAGTAGGAGAATCATTGTCAGGTTTTTGGTGGAAGTTGTAAGGTCGTTTTGTAAAATGTCAGGGTTAAAAATCAATTGGGAAAATAGTGATATGTTGGGTTTCCAGTGCGAAGAAGAAGAAGAGTTAGCTCAGCAAATTGGGTGTGGTACTGAAAAATAACCAATTAAGTATTTGGGGGTGCCTTTAGGAGGAAATTTATTAAAAATCTCATTTTGGGGACCTATTCTGACTAAGCTGTCAAAGAAGTTGGCATGTTGGAAAAAAACATTTAGGTCAAGAAGGGGAGGTTAATGCTGATTGCAGCCGTTTTGAATGCTCTGCTGAGGTATTACATGTCTCTTTTTAGGGTATCAAAGGGCATAACGGAGGCGATGGAGAAGATTATGAGAGATTTTCTTTGGGATGGAGCTGATGGTGAATCACATAGTTTGGTTGCCTAGGAGTTGGTGAGCAAACCCAAAAATTGAGGGAGAGTTGTGTATTGAGAATATTTGTTTGAAAAATAGGGCTATGTTGAGGAAATGGTGGTGGAGGTTTTACGCAGAAGAAGGGATGTTGTGGAAGAAGATTATAGTGAGTAAATATGGGTTACAAGATAATGGATGGGGTGCGGGTTTAGTAAGAAACTTGATGTTCAGATGCCCGTGGAAGTTTATTTCTATAACTTACCTGACGTTTCATCAATTAGTGAGGATTGTTGTTAGAGGAGGTACCAAGGCCAGGTTTTGGTAGGATAGGTGGTGGGGGAGATTATTCTTTTCGGGATCTTTATCCGTGTTTATTTCAGTTTTCTTCGATTCAAAATATGTCTATATCTTATTATGCTTTATTTGATAATTCATCCTCTTCCCCTTCTTGGGACTTGCATTTTCGAAGGGTTTTGAGGGATGAGGAGTTTTGTGAGTTGAGTGCGTTATTAGGAGAGTTAGATAGGATCAGGTTGATTGAAGGGGTAGATGATGTTCATGTGTGGGGTGGGGATCCGTCAGGTCTCTTTTCAGTCAATTTTTTTTTTTTGAGTCTTTCTTTTCGAGCAGTAGCTTTCCCGCTTTTCCATTTTACAATGTTATATGGAAAGCTCCAGTTCCAACAAAGATTCAAGTATTTTCGTGAACTGTTGTTCTGGATAAGTTGGCGACTTCGGATATGATGCAAAAGAGATGACCCACGTGTACTTTGTGCCCAAATTGGTGTGTGTTGTGTCGGAATGACAGTGAGACGCAAGATCATATGTTGATTCACTGTCCATTCACGAGTGGGTTGTGGTCGAGAGCTTTAGATGAACTGAGATTGGTTTGGGTGTTGCCGAAATTAACGCAAGATTTATTCGATACAGATCTTGGACTTGGACTGTTACTTGGCAAGAGAAACAACATTTTTGGAGAGTGGTGGTTCATGACGTATGTTGATCTTTGTGGATAAAGAGAAATAGAAGAATTTTTGATAACGTTGAAGATACGAGGGAAGAGTGCTGGGAAAAGATCGATATCAAAATATCTACTTGGATTCATGTAGATTTTCAGAATATCTCAATCTCAGATTTATTGAGAGATTGAGCTCTTGTGTATTATTGGTAGGACAAGGATCTTGTCTGGTATTTTGTCGTGAGTGAATTACTAGTCCGCTTATTGTAATTAAAAGCTATTAAGTATTTAATAAAATATTGTTTCTTATAACAAAAAATTACTATATCAATTACTAAAAAGATGTTTACACTTCATGGAAACTATTACATGTTTACATTGTTCTGCAATAATAGTTATTTCTTGAATCTTTTGAACTATTTTTTCACGGTTTTGTTTGCATGGAACTTTGTTCTATTAACCAGGTTTGATGATATTGTGTCCGTGGATGCATTTGAAAACTTGAAACCTTCTCCTGACATATTTTTAGCTACGTCAAAATTTTGGATGTGCCACCAAGTGAGGTAAGTTGTTCAAACTTTGTTATTTCATGTCATTGTAGTAGCTATTTTTGTTCTCATTTAGGCAGTATACTTGAGGTCTAATTCTTTTAATCACTGTTAGTTGAACTTGGGTGGAGATGGTGTCCAGTTGGTGAATAACATTCGTGAAGTGGGGCATCATCTATCTTCTTTATAAAACTAAGTATTTTCTTGACGAAGCTGCAAACCTAAGTAATTTGTTCTAAAAAATAATGATAATTTTATGGATATGGATCACCGGGGTATAGTTGAGTTTTTGAACTTTCTATAGCCACATTTTTATCTTATGCTGGCTTCTGTGTCCAGCTGGGGCTATTTGATTTTTTGAAGTCTCTATATCATGCTTTTATATTCTTCTGGCTGCCATGTCCCAAAAAAATTGACTTTTGACTTCCTGATGTACGGACTTTTCAGAAGATTAGTTTCCAATATCCATGTAACTGACTTCCCAACTAAATAGGATGTGCTATGATAATTATGATGATTGTGTCCCATATTTACTCATCCAAGGGTTTCTTGCTTTGTATTGAAAAATTTAAAGGGAATGTGCTCAAATCAAATGCAATTAAATTTAGATATTTTTAAAATTATGAGATTAAAAACCATCTATGTTCAAAAAGATTTATATCGTTATTTTTAATGAACAGTGGTGGGTAGGTAACACAAATTAGTGATTTATTTTTCTCATTTTCTGTTCATGTTTTAAATTTGTATTGTCTTCGAATTAAGTTTTGTCGTAATTCTATTAGAATTGATTACTGTATTTGGATGGCAAATATGCTCGGCCAAAATGGTGTACATTTTGGATATTTTGTCATCATGCAACTGATTGTTCTTCCTCTGCCACACTTTTTTTTCGTTTTATAGTTATAATTGTACATAGTTTCTGATTACGTTCATCATGATCTGCCATTCTTTTTTGTATTAGATTAAGAAGCTTGATTTAGCAAGCAGAAGAGTGAGTACATTAGCAGGTACAAGAAAGACTGGGTTCAAAGATGGATCCACCTTGGTGGCTCAGGTAGAAATTAATCCTTTCAATTTTCTCTCTTGGGGTGGTTCCATCTAGTTCCGTGACAATAAGTAGATAAAACGTGAATAGAAACTTTTAACTCCATGATCATAGTTAGCATGCAAAATAACCATTATAGTTATATGCGGTGGTAGGTTCACCACTTCAACAGTAACCATAAGCTTTTTTTATGTGAATTGATTATATACAACAAACGACATAAAAACTCGATCTAGTAGTCATGTAATGATAGTGTAGTGAAGTTTAAAACAGTAGAAAAGTTAGTGAAGAGAGCGGAACAGTAGAAAATATGATACCTCGGGGAGAAACCAGAACTTTGAGTGGCTAAGTTTTCTGTTAAAAAATCTATTGATAAAAAATCAAGGGACGAGATATCCTCTATGCTATATTATTAGTCTCTTGGTGTTTGTATCTTTTATTTCTCAAACACCAATCTCACTAATAATAATTCTTTCACCATCCTTCAAACTTACTGTATTTACTGAATTGTTGCTTAATATATCATCAAAAGATTATGCATGGGCCACACATCATATAAATCCATTTGTAGATGTTTATATTCAACAAGACAAACTTCGACAAACTTTTAAGAAATTTAAATACTTTTTGAGTCGGATCTGCCCTAAAATCAGAAAAATATCGAGATAACAACCTCTTTGACACGAATTATTTAAGAGCTCTGGTTTTAAATGTTAGAAACAAAATGTAAGGCCCATGGTCGCTACCCCTTTTGAGCCTGCAATCAGATCCCTCGTGGTAGCCCATGGTACCCTTACTCGCAGAACTCTCCACCCCTGGCAGTGGAGTTCGTGGCTCATCGAGTCTCGAATCCAAGACCTCAAGACTAATTAATTGAATTAAAAGGACTTGGTATCAATTGAGTAATCACATATCTCATGGTAGCTCATAGCACACTTACTCACAGAACTCTCCACCCCGGCAATGGAGCTCGTGCCTTCCCAAGTCTCTACTATCTCAATTCATAACAAGTATCTTTAATACAAGTACTTAGCATGGAGGTCTTGAGTTTGAGACTTGGGGAGACAAGAACTCCACTGTAAGGAGTGGAGAGTTCTGTGAGTAAGTGCGTCATGGGCTACCACGAAAGATGTGATTGCAGGCCCAAAAAGAGTAGTGTCATGAGCCTTACACAAAACCTGATATTGCATTTGAAATCAAATAACTTCAGCATGTATCATTTATTGGATGACAAACCCGAGCATCGAATTTGATGATCCCATAACGAAAATGTTCTTTTTACATTGCTGCCTTTACTTCCAGAAAATTATCCATTTTATGCCTTTTTTTACACCATTTGGAAAAAAAGGGTAATCTAATCAGTTACTGGCTTTGATCATGGACATGCTCAGGAAGATTATTCATAGTCGATACAAATAACAGTGTAATCAGATATGTAGACTTGAATGAAAAAGAACCAGTACTACTTCTTACATTGGAGTTAAAAGGTGTCCAACCGCCGGCACCAAAATCAAAATCTTTGAAGCGTCTTAGAAGGAGTTCTGAAGCGAACACAGAAACAATCCCCATTGATGGAAGTTCAGCTACCGAGGGAAAACTATATCTGAAGATAATGGTTCCAGAAGGGTATCATTTGTCAAAGATTCGATCATGTGTTGGGTTGCTAATTATGATTTTTCGGTGTTGTATGTTGTTTTGCTTATTACATGTTGATTCTTCTGCCCATTATGGCATTAAATTCATCATGTTTTCCATGGCGTCACAGATGGGAAATATTTTGGCTAACATTATTTATGCACTTCTTATGATTCCACTTCTTATGATTCTTATGGTTCCACGTTTTGCATTCATGTGTTCATTAACTGCACAAATCACATGTAGGAAGCACAAAGTGAATTTACCGTGGAAGAAGAACCTGAAAATGCAATCTCAGGTAACCCCTTGGATGGGAATATCAACAGGGAAGGATTTGCCATATTATACAGTTCAAAAGATCCTTCCCTTTACCTTCCAAAAGTAAAATTTACTGCAAGGTATGCGTAACATTTTCTTTTTTGCCTTTTTTCATTGGTTTACTCGATCAGATTCATTGTCTTTTCCTTCTGCAATGTTTCTATAATTGATAGGTGAGTGAAGATATAAACTTTCAAATGGCATTTGGTTTTGTTAGTGGTTCTGTCATAAAAGCCTAGATTCAGGATATAATGGTGAATAAGGATTTTATTAATTTCTTATAATTTAGAATAAAATTATCATCTTGTCTTATAGCTCAAAAATATCTTGGCATAAATATGAAATTTCTATTATAACTAAATTACAATAAAATCATTTCAAAATTGTATTATATCCTGGATAATATCGAATTGAATTTCAGAATATACTTATTTAGACCTCCTGCTTGCTCTTCAGGTTTACTACTTCAAGGAAGATGAAGTTTGTCTGTACCAACCATTGATGTTTGAAGTATTATTTCAAGAGGCTCTTCGAGATGCTACCCCGGTCGAGATAACACTACCATACCTTGTAAAGCCTAAATGACCTACATTCGATTTGCCCGGTCCGCTTCCTTGATGAATCTATGAATGTACATCTATCTAAATTTTATTCCAGCAGACAGCAGCATATGTGATTCATTAAAAAATGGCATGTATAGACATAAAAAACAGTAGTCAGTCATCAACAGTGTAAAGATCACAATGAGTTCTAGCATTGAACTTGTGTCTTATCATTTTTCACTCTGTTCCAAATTTTTGCTGGATTTGGAATGATCAATCCAACACATTATATGCTTTGTATTAGCTTACAACAGAAATCATTGGCTTCTTATTATCTAAATTCTAATACCAAGATTTAAGCATGTCGAGCTCAAATTTCAAGATGATAGAAAAAACTATGAGACTTGGATGGCAGTTATGGTCCTAGGTTTGGATCATGTTATGGGATGATCAATGTATTTTGGATAGGATTTCGAGGCTCGTTTTGAGAGAACCTCGCGATCTCACATTTACCATTCGATTTTATGATTCTGGATATTCTTATTCCTTGCAACAATAGTCATTTAAATACAAAAAAGACAATCGATTTCCCTAGCAAGAAATTTGCAATTATCCATAACTATTTTGCATGCAATATTAAAAAATGAAACTAAATAAAATCCTTCTAATTAATTTCTTATTTATGAATCTTCCACAACTTCATCCTTGATTTCAACAGTTTGTCTTTAATTCTTACTCATTACAATATCATTTATAATTTTCAAAAAGAAATTATAAAACAAATTACAATGCATATTATGATTTTTTTGTCACTAATCAAATTTTTCAGATTTAATTTTAATAGCTTGAATCTCATCATTGTTACTAAACTAATTTTTATACGACGACCAATGTTGTACATTTGGTGATCTCACGTGTGACAATTTGAGATAATAAATATGAAAATAAAGAATAAACTGGACATCGAGATTTACGTGGAGTAGCTGTCATATATTCTGTTTGTATCCGATCTCTTTCAATAACCTTTTAATCCATATTATCTCATTGCTAACTTGAGTAGCTGTCATATATTCTGCTTCCGTCGTAGATAACGCCACGACTGTTTGCAGTTTTGAAACACAGCTTACTGCTCCCCTCGCAAGTGTAAACACATAACCAGTAATATATTTTCTCTTATCAGGATCACCTGCATAATCTGAATCAACATAGTCCCTGATTGTAAAAATCTAACCCTCCATAACATAATGCAGTATTTGAGGTACCCTAAAAGTATTTAAGGATCCTCTTAATTGTAGTCCAATGCTCTCGTCCAGGATTCGCCATATACCGACAAATTGCTCCCACTGCTTGAGCAATGTCTGGTCTTGTACAGATCATAGCGAACATCAAACTTCCCACTGCTGATTCATATGGTACTCGAGACATCTCTATCCTCTCTGCTTCACTGCTAGGACATATCTCGGATGATAACTTGAAGTTAACAGGAAGAGGGGTCGATATTGGCTTGCTATCTTGCATGTTGAAGTGTTGTAAGACTTTCTTCAAATAATTTTTCTGAGAAAGCAAAATCTTTCTGCTACTTCTATCTCGATGAACTTGCATCCTTATAATCTTGTTTGCTGGTCCCAATTACTTCATATCAAATTCCCTAGCCAACTGTGCCTTGAATCCTTGGACCTGATCTTTGTTGGGGCCTGCTACCAATATGTCATTCACATACAACAGCAAAATGATATAATCATCATCATACCTCTTGAAATATGTACAAAGGGTCTGCACTCAGTCTGTTGTATCCAAAGCTCGTGATATAGGAATCAAATCTCTTGTAGAAACACCTCGGCGCCTGTTTGAGACCGTACAGAGATTTGTTCAACCTGCAAACCAAGTTCTCTTTGCTTTTTTACCTCAAAACCTTCTGGCTGAAGCACATAGATTTCTTCTTCAAGATCTCCATGAAAAAATGCAGTTTTCACATCTAGCTGTTCTAGATGTAGGTCAAACATTGCACACAATGACAACACCACTCTGACTGTTGTAAGCCGAACCACAGGGGAAAATATCTCATTGAAGTCAATGCCTTCTTTCTGAGCATACCCTTTTACCACCAATCTAGCACGATACCGCTCCACTTGGTAATTGTAATCACGCTTGATCTTATAGACCCATCTGATTTCAATGATTTTCCTCCCTCGTGGTAGTGTAACAAGATCTCAAGTTTTATTCTTGTCTAATGCCTCCAACTCTTCTTGCATTGCTATCATCCACAAAGATAAAGAGCTTTGAGTAGCCTGGTGGAAACTCGATGGCTCGCCATCCTCTGATAATAGACAATATGCAATGTTTTTTTCAGTAACATAATCTGAAAGCCAACCTAGTGGTCTTCCGTCTTGAGTTAACCATCTCACATTGGAAACCTCATACTCAACATGTTCTTGTTCTTCGTGCTCTAGTACTGCTTCTCAAGAAATTTTACCTTCGTCTATCTTATTTCCCACCTGAAATTAGTAGTTTCAGAATTCAGCATGCCTTTGTCTCCCTTTACTTTATCTTCCTCGAAGATAACATTCCTTCTGATGACAAGCTTGTGGACAGTAGGATCCCACAAGCAAAACCCCTTTACTCCGTCAGCATAACCAAAGAAGATACATTTTCTGGATTTTGATTCCAACTTTGATATTTCTTGCTCATTGTACAGAACGTACACATGACTTCCAAATAAATGCAAATGAGAATAATCTGTCAGCTTCCCGGTCTATGTCTCCATCAGAGTCTTCAAATCAATCGCCACTGAAAGAGAACGATTGATAATATAACAAGCGGTTTTTACTGCTTCCGCTCAAAATGATTTGTCTAAACCCGCAGTCCTCAACATAGCTCTTGTTATATCCAACAAGGTTCTATTAATCCACTTCGCCACTACATTCTGTTGAAGTGTGTAAACCGTCGTGAATTGTCTTTTGATACCCTCATGTTGACAATATGCATCAAATTCGTTACTGGTATATTCTCTTCCATTGTCAGTCCTCAAACACTTGATTTTCTTTTCAGAATCAAGTTCAACCCATGCATTAAAATCTTTGAAGATCTGGAAAACATCTGATTTCTTCTTGATTGGATACACACAACATCTCCTAGAGAAATCATCAATGAACGAGACAAAGCATCTCGCTCCTCCTAGAGATACAACCGGTGCTTGCCAAACATCCGAATGAATCAGCTCCAATGTGCTTTTGCTTCTGGCAGTAGAATTGTCAAACTTTGATATTTGTTGTTTACTGGTAACACAAATGCTCACAAAAGGGTAGTGACACTTTTGTAAGTCCCAGCAGTAGCTTCCGTTCTGAGAGAATTTTCAACCCTCGTTCTTACATATGCCCGAGCTTTCTATGCCATAACATTGTTAATTCTTCTCCTGAACCAATTGATGCAACAACTAGTTCCGCATCTTTATGTGTTTTTCTCCCAAAAGTATATACAGATTTGCAGCAACTTTTTCCATCTTCATAACCACAAGCGAACCCTTCAAAATTTTCATGATCTCATTCTCGATACGAGTTTTGCACCCGATGTCATCCAATTTCCCCAAGGACAAAAGATTCTTCGTCAGTCTTTTCACGTGTCGTACCTCATGTATGATGCGAATGGTGTCATCAAAAATTTTAATTTTGATAGTACCGACCCTAGCGATTTCCAAGGCATAATCATTTCCCATGAATACCGATCCTCCTGAGACTGGTTCATAATGATCAAACCATTCTCTCCGAGACGTCATGTGCAACGTCACTCCTGAATCAATTATCTATGTGTCACAAAATTTGTGACTACCTTCTGCAACTATTGCTGTTTCGCTAAATAATATTTCATAACGGGCTGAAGTACCGGCCACATTTCCTTGAGAACTTTTCTCGATACTCGTACACTCTTTCTTGAAGTGCCCTTTACCGCCATATTTAAAGCAGTAAATATTTTTCTTCTTACTTCTCGACTTTGATCTACCTCGTCTTTGGCTCCCACTGGAGTCATGGTCTATAAATCTTCCTCTTATCACCGGTAAAGCCTTTGCCTGCTTCGAAGATACCAACCTATCTTCTTTATTCTTGCGCCAAATTTCTTCACCGAACCGAAGAGTATAAAGCCTTCTCTTTAGAAAAATCATGTTGTGTAGCGACTTGACCTCAAACATCTTTGTCAGGGTATCCCAGATAACTTTTGCTATTTTTATCTTAGAGATACTTGACAATACTTCGTTTGCTATAGCCAAGTGTAAATTGACAACAACATCATCATTCATCTCATTCCACTTTCCATCGTCCGTAATTTCCACCGGTCTATCTCCGCCAAGCAATTCTCTTTTCTTAAAATTGCTTGTATCTTTATTTTCCACAGCATACAATTGCTTCCATAGAACTTTGTTATCTTGTATATGTCTTCCATTTTGTCTACAATAATTTTAGTAGACCAAACAAAATAATATAGCCTTAAAAAAATCTCAAAAAAAATTTTTTGATATGGAAGATCAGTCTAGGCTGCAACCACATAGCATATTCAGAATTTTAAGAAATTTTAAACTAAGGCTCTGATACCACTTGTTGGTCCAACGTGCGGTAATTTGAGTTAATAAATATGAAAATAAAGAATAAACTGGACACCGAGATTTACGTGGAAAACCCCTAAAAATTATTAGGGTAAAAACCAGGGGCAAGATGAAAAGAATTCTACTATAATATTTTACGGTGTACAACCACTCACTGTGTTTCCAAAGAGAACACATATTCTCTTAATACAAGAGAACAAAACACCTTACAAATATTATAAAACTAAGGACTCAAATGATATAGGATGAGAGAAAACTCGAAGGGATGATATGAAATGAGGGGAAGAGAGCTATATTTATAGAGCTTTTCGTCCATGTGAAGACGCGTATAAAACACATTCTTTGAATTTCTATTCGAAACTTCCGCTGCACAAGTAGCCAACCACCACTTTGTCTGCTCATCCATTTAATGCACATTTAACATATTGACGACAACATCATGGTTAGTAAACTCTTTTTTTTTTTCACAAAAACTAATCTTTGCATGATATATAAAGTTCCTACCACCATTCTAAACTCAATTATTCTGATTTCCATAATAGATGTTAGTTGTCTCACATCGATTGGATAAAATATCTGGGAGTTGCATATTCGAACTTGGACAATCCTCCCCCCTTAAGCTAGCTTTTGGGGTTGAGTTAGGTTCAAGTCGCAACCTTAACATGATATCAGAGTTCAGGTTCCACCGTTATGTGTTGGACTGCTCATAGTTGGGCTACCCGTTCTGCCCATTATTGGATCATTTATAAATTTCAAGCTCCAGATGTTCATTCCTGGGCGTGAGGGGGTGCGTTTGTTGTCCCACATCGATTGGATAAAATACCTGAGAGTTGCATATATGCACTTGGACAATCCTCCCCTCTTCATCTAGCTTTTTGGATTGAGTTAGGTCCAAGGTCCAATCTTAACATGTTATCATAGCTCAGGTTCCACCGTTATGTGTTGGACTGCCTATAGTTAGGTCACCCGTTCTGCCCATAGTTGGGTCATTTGTAAACTCCAAGTTCCAGATGTTCATTCTTAAGCGTGAGAGAGTGTGTTAGTTGTTCCACATCGGTAAGATAAAATACCCGGGAGTTGCATATATGGACTTGGACAATCCTCCCCTCTTGAGCTAGTTTTTAGGATTGAGTTAGGTCCAAATATCAATGTTAACAATAGATGGAAGCATAACTAAATTACTTGGATACTAATTTTGACAGTTTTAATTTCGATTGGATCACGCTTTGAGCCGATTTAAAATAAAAAGTATTTTTTAAAATCAAATTGTAAAAAAAATCGACACACTCCTGAGGTTAAAAAAAACTATGTATTTGAGTTTAAATATTTAGTAATTATATTATGTTGAAAATTAATATTTAAAATGTGTATGTTAAATATTTGAATGTTGAATATTTGAATGTTGAAAATAAGAGTTGTAAATATTGAAAATTAATGTGTGATGATGATGATTTTATTTTTGGATTATTTGTAAAGATTTTCTATAAATAGATCTCTCATTTGTGAAGAAAATCACAATTGAGTTGAGAAAAAAATATTATAAAGTGTGTAGTGTGATAATTTTGAGAGTTTGAGATTTTTACTTTTTACCGTAAATTTTTACTTTTTCACAACACGTTATCAGCACGAAGCTCTAAAAGTCCTCCATATTTTTCCAAGCTCCAAAACAGAAGAAAAAGGTAACAAAAGTAATAATATTTATTTTATTGTTTATTTATTTATTGTTTATATATTTAATATATAATATAATGTTATTATAAATAATAAAAATAAATTTTTCAAAAAAAAAACTTGTTATAAATCTTGGGAGGATGTTAAGATGACATCCCACACTCCCGGTAAGGGATACGATAAGTATAAAAGCCTGTAAGATTTTTAAACAAAATATCTTATGACACTTCATTATAGTATTGTGATATGATATACACAATTATTTAAAACATGACTAATATTATATACACCATATTATTACCATAAAATTATACAAATACATACATTTATTTTCTTGTACACCAACGGTCATAAACGGTAACAAAACGGCTAGTTTTTGCCCTATAAATATGATCTCACAAACATATTCAATCACTCCAACTTTCTCTTCTTCTCTAAAATTATTTTTCATCAAATTTTTGAAGAAAAAAGAAGATGGCTTTCACAAAGTTATTTTTAATTATTTTGGTTATAATACTCACGAATCTTGTACTTATCGGAGAATATCCTCCTCGTGTGTTTTCTTTATTTTTACGAATGCTTGTATTTGTTGTTTATCCATTACTTTGTATTGCAATATTCATCAACTAATAAAATGCATCGTAATTTTTTTAATACCACCATGTCAAACTTGGCAAAGCTCGAATTCATTGCTCTTGATATTACGGGAAAAAATTATATGTCATGGACTCTCGATGTAGAAACGCATCTTGAGTCATTAGGTCTAAATGAGACCATAAAAGAAAATGGCATATGCACATCACAAGAAAAGGCAAGAGTCATGATATTTTTGCGTCGACATCTCGACAAGGGATTAAAATGTGAATATCTGATTGAAAAAGATCACATGGCTTTGTGGAAGGGATTAAAAGAAAGATTCGAACATATAAGGGAAGTTATACTTCCGACCGCCCGAGATGAATGGAATACGTTGAGATTCCAAGATTTTAAGAAAGTCAGAGTGATTACAACTCGGCGATGTATCGAATAATCTCGCAGCTAAAATTTTGTGGGAATGAGGTTACAGAATCGGAAATGCTTGAAAAAACATTTTCCACTTTTCACGCATCAAATATAACTCTACAACAACAATATAGAGTGCGTGGATTTGCGAGATATTCTGAACTCATCGCCTGTCTTCTCGTGGCCGAAAAGAATAATGAGCGGTTAATGAGAAATCATCAGGCACGACCCACTGGTTCAACGGCATTTCCTGAAGTAAATGTCGTAAGCAAAAATTAATGTAAACCTGGAAACCAAAATCATAGTTATAAACAAGATTTTGGTCGAGGACAAAATCGAGGTCGTAGTCGTGGACATGGACGTGGACGTGGAAGTGGTCGTGGTCGTGGACGCGGCCGTGGTTTTGAAAATAATCGAGATAGTTATTTCTATAACTCATCTCAAAAGAGCGTCACAAACCATCCACCGAAAAGGCATCATGAGAATATGAGTGTTAATGAGATTCACTCAAAAAGATTTGAAAGTTCTTGTTTCAGATGTGGTACTCCAAGACATTGTTCCCGTATTTGTCGAGCCCCTGAGCACCTTTGTAAACTTTATAAAGAATCATTAAAAGGGAAAGAAAAGGAGACCAATTTTAATGAACACAATGAACCTTTGAATAATTCAACTCATTTTGATGCTGGAGATTTTCTGATTGATTTCTCAGACAATGACCAATTTGCTGGTGGAATAGATACGTAAAAAAAATTTTATTTTTCCATGTACTTGTATGATAATATTTTATCGTGTGTTAAATTTTTAAATATGTATTGTATTGTATTTTATTTTTATAAATGTATTGTCAGTAATTTTATTTCATTGCACATTTTTTTTGAAGTTCAAATATGGAAAATGCTATGAACCAAGCTGAAGTTTGCATACCTGATAGTGGTACAACGCACACTATCCTCCGAGATAAAAGATATTTCTTGGAACTAAAACTAACAAAAACAATGGTAAATACAATATCATGTCCTATAGACTTGATTAAAGGATGTGGTAAAGCACAATTTTTGTTACCTAATGGTACAAAATTTTTGATCAATGATGCTTCATATTCACCACAATCGAAAAGAAATTTGTTGAGTTTTAATGATATATATTCTTATGGGTATGATACTCAAACAATGAATGAAGGGAATGAGAAATATATGTGTCTTACCACATATAAATCAGGAAAGAAATATGTGATTGAAAAACTACCAATGCTCCCTACTGGATTGCATTATACACATATACGTCCCATTGAATCAAACATGGTAATTGATAATTCTTCAATATTAACCAATTGGCATGATCGATTAGGACATCCTGGTTCAACAATGATGCGAAGAATTATAGAAAATACACATGGTCATCCATTGAAAGACCAGAAGATCTTTCAGAATAATAAGTTTCAATGTAAAGCATGTTCTCTTGGAAAACTTATTATAAGACCATCACCAGCCAAAATCCAAACTGAATCACCAATGTTTCTTGAACGTATTCAGGGTGATATTTGTGGACCAATCCATCCACCATGTGGACCATTCAGATACTTTATGGTATTGATTGATGCCTCCAGCAGATGGTCACATGTATGTTTATTGTCAACTCGAAATGTTGCATTTGCAAGATTACTTGCTCAAATAATAAAATTGAGGAATCAATTTCCCGATTATACAATCAAGAAAATTAGACTTGATAATGCTGGTGAATTTACTTCCCAGACTTTCAATGATTATTGTATGTCTATGGGAATCATTGTTGAGCATCCTGTTGCTCATGTACATACTCAAAATGGATTGGCTGAATCATTGATTAAACGTCTGCAAATGATTGCTAGACCAATGATTATGAAAACAAAGCTCCCTATTTCTATATGGGGACATGCAATTTTACATGCTGCTTCATTAATTCGCATCAGACCAAGTGCATATCATAAATACTCCCCATTGCAGCTTGCATTTGGTAAAGAACCAGACATTTCTCATCTGAGAATTTTTGGATGTATGGTGTATGTGCCTATTGCACCACCTCAACGAAAGAAAATGGGACCTCAAAGAAAGATTGGAATTTATATTGGTTATGATAGTCCATCGATCATTCGATATCTTGAACCACAGACAGGCGACGTGTTCACAGCACGTTTTGCTGATTGTCATTTTAATGAGGAAATCTTCCCAATGTTAGGGGGAGAACAGAAACATACCGAAAAAGAAATTACATGGTATGTATCATCATTGTTACATCTGGATCCAAGAACAAAACAATGTGAAAAAGATGTACAGCAAATTGTGCACTTGCAAAGAANAGGACATCAAAGAAAGATTGGTATTTATATCGGTTATGATAGTCCATCAATCATTCGATATTTTGAACCTCAGACAGATGACGTGTTCACAGCACGTTTTGCTGATTGTCATTTTAATGAGGAAATCTTCCCAATGTTAGGGGGCTACAAGAAACATACCAAAAAGAAATTACATGGTATGTATCATCATTGTTACATCTGGATCCAAGAACACAACAATGTGAAAAAGATGTACAGCAAATTGTGCAATTGCAAAGAATAGCAAATCAAATACCAGATGCATTTACAGATACAAAAGGGGTAACTAAATCATATATTCATGCTGCAAATGCTCCTGCTCGAATTGAAATTCCAAATAAACAAATTGAACAAAGTCATGATGTCGTAAAACGCCTGAAGCGTGGAAGGCCAGTCGGTTCCAAGGATAAAAATCCTCGAAAAAGAAAATTCATAGAGAAACACAATGATCACAAAATAGAGAATGATGTTCCTGAAGAAACACATGATGATCACAAAATAGAGAATGTTGTTCCTGAAGAAACACATGATGATGAAAATGTTCTGTCAGAACCACAAACTGACGAGAATCATGAAATCTCTATTAATTATATTAATACTGGAAAAATATGGAACCGAAAAGATATAGAAGAAATTGATGATATATTTTCTTATAATGTGGCAATCGACATCATAAATGATAATGAAGATCATGAACCAAAATCTTTTGGTGAATGTAAAAATCGGCAGGATTGGATAAAATGGAAAGATGCCATCCAGGTTGAATTGGATTCGCTAAATAAACGTAATGTTTTTGGACCTATAGTCCTTACACCTGAAGGTGTAAAACCTGTTGGATACAAATGGGTTTTTATTCGAAAGCGAAATGAGAAAAATGAAATAGTAAGATATAAAGCTCGACTTGTTGCACAAGGTTTTTCTCAAAGGCCTGGAATTGATTATGAAGAAACGTATTCTCCTGTGATGGATGCAATTACGTTTCGGTATTTGATTAGCTTGGCAGTATCTGAAAATTTAGAAATGCGTCTTATGGATGTTGTTACAGCCTACTTATATGGATCACTTGATAGTAATATATATATAAAAATCCTGAAGGATTTAAGATGCCTGAAGCACAAAGTTCAAAACCCAGATAATGTTATTCTGTGAAATTACAAAGATCATTATATGGGTTAAAGCAATCTGGCCGAATGTGGTATAATCGGCTAAGTGATCATTTGATGAAAAAGGGATATGTAAATAATTAAATATGCCCTTGTGTTTTCATTAAGAAAACAACATCCAAATGCGTAATTATTGCTGTATATGTTGATGATTTAAACATCATTGGAACGAATAATGAAATTCATGAAGTTGTGTCATACTTGAAGGAAGAATTTGAAATGAAAGATTTTGGAAAAACCAAGTATTGTTTGGGTTTACAAATTGAACAAAAAGAATGTGGAATATTTGTTCACACTAAAAATTATACAGAAAAGATCCTTAAACGTTTTAATATGGATAAATCAAATCCTTTAAGTACTCCAATGATTGTTAGATCATTAAACATAGAAAAGGATCCATTCCGTCCATGTGAAGATGATGAAGATATTCTTGGTCCAGAAATACAATATTTAAGTGCTATCGGTGCCCTTATGTATCTTACAAATTGTACAAGGCTTGATATATCTTTTGCTGTAAATTTATTGGCAAGATTTAGCACATCTCCAACAAAGAGACACTGGAACGGAATTAAACATATATTCCGTTATCTACGAGGAACGACAGACTTGGGACTTTTGTATTCAAAAGATGCTAATCCAAGTATAATTGGTTATGCTGATGCTGGATACTTATCTGATCCACACAAGGCACGTTCCCAAACTGGATATGTATTTACTCGTGGAGGCACTGCAATTTCTTGGCGTTCACAGAAACAAACGCTCGTAACAACTTCATCAAATCATGCCGAGATTATTGCACTACATGAAGCAAGCCGTGAATGTGTGTGGTTAAAATCAATGACCCAACATATCCAAATCTCATGCGGATTATCATTCGACGAGAAGCCTGTGATACTATATGAAGATAATGCTGCATGTGTTGCTCAAATGAAAGAAGGATACATAAAAAGCGACAGAACTAAACATATTCCTCCTAAGTTCTTCGCATTCACCAAGGAGCTTGAGAAGAATAAATGTATTGATGTTCGTCACATTCAATCAAGTGAAAACTCATCAGATCTCTTCACAAAGGCACTTCCTACGACAATATTCAGAAAGCACATATATAATATTGGGATGCGCAATCTACGAAATTTGTGAAGAATTGTTCGTGTCAACATGAGGGGGAGTTTACGTGACTGCACTCTTTTTCCCTTACTATGGTTTTTATCCCAATTGGTTTTTCCTAATAAGGTTTTTAATGAGGCAGTACAAAAACACGTAATGAAGACATCATCGTATCATGATCATCATCACAAGGGGAGTGTTGAAAATTAATATTTAAAATGTGTATGTTGAATATTTGAATGTTGAAAATAAGAGTTGTAAATATTGAAAATTAGTGTGTGATGATGTATGTAATGATGATTTTATTTTTGGATTATTTGTAAAGATTTTCTATAAATAGATCTCTCATTTGTAAAGAAATCACAATTGAGTTGAGAGAAAAATATTATAAAGTGTGTAGTGTGATAATTTTGAGAGTTTGAGATTTTTACTTTTTACCGTAAATTTTTACTTTTCACAACATATTATAAAATTTATTAATTTTTAATATTTAGTTAAAATAAATAAAAATTGAGGTTAGATATACTAATTGTATGAATTAAATTGCCATACGTGAACTTTGATTTCAAATCTCGAAACTTTCTTACTTGAAAAGCCACCAAATACTCGGACTATTTTGGTTTTAGATTCCGAACAGAGGATTTTGTGTACCTCCAAGAACGCTAAAACGGACCCGAAGTGACTGGCTTCCCGCGACTCTTCGAGGATTCTTCATTTCCCAAAACCTGCGTTCTCCCCTACACTAATTCTTCGGGCCCTTTTCTGTTATATGGAGAAATACAGCGGGAAATTGGATATCGTCGCTGGTCGAGAAGAAGCAGGAGCTATGGAAGAGGAAGCACAAGAAGAAGATATGAGTAATGGCAGCATTTTTTCTGAGTTGAAACACCACTGCATACAACTCGTGGGCCTCTATCAAAATCCCCAGAAAAATCCCTACGCAGTCACTCAACTCCTTCACCTTCTCCAACGATTACCCTCTCCATCCATTCACCCGTTCTTTGAGTATCTCTCTTTTCTTAACTTGTTGCATCATTGTTTAAACGAATTCTGTATGCCCTTTATTGTGAACTGTATTGTGAAACACGGAATTTTTTTTTTTTAACGGGCTGTTGTCGTTTCCTTGTTTGATACTAAACTTACATTTGATATAAATAAATGTGAATCAAGGAGATTTACATTTTTGTTGCGAGAAAGTTATTCATTTGTTTACTGTATTTAGTTTCATGTTTTATCATGGTGTTGGGACTTGAATATTTAAAGCAATTTCGCTGTTTTGCTACAGCGTGTTCAAAAAGTATGCACCTACGCAATTGGGTTTATCAGATTTTACTCTTTATATGTCATAGTTTATTTTACTTAGATTGATTGAATCTGTTTGCTTATTAATATTATTTTGTTTTCCAGCTATATTTTGTTTCCGTTGCTGCTTCTATTCGACGCAGCAGTTAACTGTAGGTCTTCAATAAATTTTGAGTCCAAGGATAAATCCCTGGCGTTTAATGCCTTAGAAACGCCACATCAAGTGAGTGACTCAGTGGCGGAAGAGGTTGTTTTTTGTTTGGAGGAAATTCTGAAGAAGTGTCGTTTGGGATCTGTTGATCAGGTACTCAAAACTAATTGTGTCATTTAGCAGCTAGGGAGTTTGGGAGATGTGGCTGTTCATCAAAGGGATTGTCGCTCTGAAAGTCTTCTAGCATTAAGTCTGTATATCTAATGGTGTAATAGTGGGGCTCCCCCTTATGCGGATAGCTTTTTGTCCCTTGGATCGTTGGTGTATATTTTTTCATGTTGCTCATACTGCTAGTGTGTGATGTTCCAAAACGTATTTTTCAAATGGAACTACATGTACTTTTCTTTGCAGATGGTTGTAATTCTAAAGAAATTATCTCACGGTGCATCGCTTTCTCCACTGGAAGGTTCAGAAGAATTTCGTGAAGGAGTAATTAGGTGTTTCAGAGCATTGATGCTTAATTTGTGTCCTTGTTCTGATGATGACTGCCCGTGCAAACAAATTGGTGATTGGCCTATTTTTCCAGCTGAGAAAGAGTTGCCATTTTTTCCAGCTTCAAGGCTCTCTATATATGATTCAGTTCCAAAAGAATGTTTATTAACATTTCTTCAGTCTGAACCTGCTTCTGCTGCTGTTGGACACTGGCTTTCTCTTCTTCTCAAGGCATGTATCTGTCCCACTTTATGATCTTTCTGTCTGTTTTCTCCCTTTTGTTTATGTGCACAACCTTCTTACAAAAGTCTAACTTGAGTATGTACTTGAAGGCTGCAGACGTTGAAGCTACAAGAGGGCATCGAGGCAGTTCGAGGCTTCGAGTTGAAGCCTTGATGACACTGCGAGTGCTTGTAGCCAAGGTATTCTCTACTGCTTTCAACTTATGGAGCTTTGTGTGAAGCCCAATGTACGTACACAAGTCATATTCGTAAATGGATCCTGCAGGTTGGTACTGCAGATGCATTGGCTTTTTATTTACCAGGTGTTGTCAGTCAAATTGGAAAAGTGTTGCATGTTTCAAGAACGATGATTAGTGGGGCAGCTGGAAGTACGGAAGCGCTGAGTCAGGCGGTTAGAGGTCTGACTGAATATCTTGGAATAGTTCTTGAGGATGATAGCCTTGGTGTCCGCATGAATGATTCTTCTGGCCCTTGTTTGAGTAAAGATAAACCTCTTGCATCATTCCTTGAGGAACTCCGTAACCTGCCTGCTAAAAATCAAGAGCGGGATGAGAAGGTAGCAGATTCGTTCGTGTCTCCTCAAGCAAGCACCACATTGTCTGGCCAGGAGACTCATCTCAAATCCAGCATTAAAAATGCATCATTGCGTGTGAAGCGTACAACTGATTGGTTAAAAAATACCACTCTTCATGTGAACAAACTTTTGTCAGCAACCTTTCCTCATGTAAGTTTCATGGTTATCATTTATGATCCTATATCTTAGTTTTTTTTCTTTGTTAATTTGTAACTTGAATCTTCGGAAATCTACTCCCTTCATCTTTCAGCTTTGTCTTCATCCAACTACAAAAGTGAGACTAGGACTTTTGGCTGCCGTTAAGGTGCTCTTATGTAAGTGCAGCTACACACTGAAGGAAAGCAGGCAAATGCTTTTGGTGAGCTTTAATTCAGAATCAACGTTCAGTAATTTTTAATTTCCTTCCGTTTGTGGGTTATGTGTTTGAAAATATAATGGTATCCACATCATTTTTTATGAATGTTTGTTGGATATCATTATTTGGTTTGAATTGAGTTATCTTCCAGAATCTTGTTTCCTGCTTCATTTATGGGGTCCATAAGGAATTTTAACCTCTGTAGGTAGGAAATATAAATATCTCCATACTGGCTGTATAACCAGGAAAGGCTGGCCGCATGAACACCATGTGCATGCTACCCCACAAACATGACGAATATGCCAAGTGGTGGCTATTTTGGTTAACGACGTTTTAGTGGCTTTCCTGATAAGAATCTGTTATTTATTTCCAAACTTTCTTTTCTAGTTCATTTTATTTCCCATTCCGGATTCTATGTTGCCGCCTTTTCGGGCGTTTTGGAGCCTCAAACTCTGGCACGGTGTTTTCTATAAGATGCCTCCAAATGCTGCAGTGTTTGGAAATAGTTGTTGATGAATTTAAACAAATGAAGCAATATTAGTATCATAAGTTAATATATCTGACTTGTTTGCTACTCCAGGAATGCTTGTTTGTCTTGATCTGCGATGATTCTGAAGAGGTGTCCTCTGATGCTAAGGCATTCTTTGGACTTGTGTTGTCATC
Source organism: Primulina huaijiensis (assembly GCF_012295235.1). Lineage (NCBI taxonomy): Eukaryota > Viridiplantae > Streptophyta > Magnoliopsida > Lamiales > Gesneriaceae > Primulina > Primulina huaijiensis. The sequence continues at coordinate 4,135,230 of NC_133316.1, forward strand.
CAGAGAAAATGATCAACTCGAGCATGATACCACAGAGATTTTTAGCAGGTCTTTTTGCTCCGTATGTTGTCACCTTATCTTGGAAAAGTTATAATGTTGTGCCCATGCATTTCATTTGCAGGCTTGTTGAAAAGCTTCCTCAAGTAATGTTGAGTAATGAGGAGTCACTTTCTCTATTACATGCTCGGAAATTACTTGCAGTGACATGCTTTTGCGGTCCACGTCTTATCTCAGACTACCTTCTTCTTTCTCCTGTATGATTACTTTATCATCTTTCTTCCATGTTTGTTCCAAATATTCATTTTACTGTTGTCATTTTAAATTTGATACCAATTGAGCTGCAGTTAACCTGTGGCTTGGGATAATGCGGCAGTATTCTGCAAAGTAACCTTGTCCTTTTCCTGTGTATGCATTTCATTACGATTCTGATTATGGATGGATAAAGAAGATTGTGATAATTTTAGCTCAGCATTATTCATAGGAAGTTACCACTCAACACCTAATTTCAGATTTGCTCTTAGTTTCTTGTTCTACCTCGAGGCCTTGGCCCTAAATGTTCCTTTTTCCCATGAGGTGTAGCAAATTAGTTGATGAAAAAAGCCGATGAAATGAGGAGTAAAAGAGTAGTGAAATTGTAAGCTAATTTAAGTTTGCTGTTGATATTGGTAGATGTAAGACCTGTTCAATTAATGAAATTTGTATGCTTTATACAGTCATCTAACCACAGTAAGTACTTTGACGTTTTAATCAATAACCCTTTGTGATCAATATATTTTTAGTTGTCATGGGTTCCTGTCTTCTACAGAACTAACTGCCGATATTTCTTATGTTTTACATTTTCATCCCATGATATGGTAATATGCTGCCAAATCCATGCCCTTTGCAATAATAACATATCTATTACGTGTCTCCTATAGTGTCTCTCTGACCTTATCCCACTTTTGTTGAAACGCTTATAACCTCAGCAACAAATTCATCTAAAATTCTAAATGTTTTATGGACCTTTAGGTGCTTGGTGCTCCCACTTTTGTACTCCTTTATTCTCTTTGTATCTCTTGTATTGCTCATTTTTTGATAAGATGGAAAGTTTTTAGTATATCAATGACTGAGTTAATCTAGAAAACAAAACTAAGAACTGTATCAGAAATTTTATTCTGTCTCAGCATGCGTTTTCCCTGAAGACAGCATTCTGAAGATACGTCATTTTGATTTTTGCATAACCAATAAGATTAACAACACACCAGTTTTTTCTTTCTTGGAAGTGTCGTCACTTTACTGATTTACCCTAGTTGAGTTCCACACACATTTTTACGCACTTTCTTGTACTGATGCCTTGTAGGTGAATACTGCTCGCTTCTTGGATGTTTTTGCCCTCTGTATGAGTCAGAAATCAGTCTTTTCTGGTTCACTCAACAAACTTGCATCAACAAAACCATCTTCACATGGATTCATACATTCTATAGCTGAGATCAAGGCTACAAACAATGTCAACCATGGAAATTCTGAATATTTAGGTTTTCAAAACAGAAAACTTCTTCCCCCATTGGAAAATTTACAGAAGGAATATGAGCTGCCTAAAATGCCACCCTGGTTTTCTCGCGTTGGCAGTCAGAAATTGTACGAAACTCTTGGCGGAATTCTTAGACTAGTCAGTCTGTACATGTTTGCAGGTTATTTTTATCTGTATTTTTTGTTGAATAAATTCACTTCTTTTTTAATTTGTAACTTTACACCAGATCATTTTCTGTTCTTTTTTAGATTCTAGAATTGAAGGGTCTTTTTCTATGTTAATTGACATCCTCCTGGGACACTTGCGTAATTTGATAGCGAAGTTGCGGACAAAAGAATACTGCAAGGAAAGCTGGCAGTCATGGTATAAGCGAACTGGTTCAGGGGATTTAGTTCGGCAGGCTAGTACTGCAACATGTATTTTAAATGAGATCGTGTTCGGTCTGTCTGATCAAGCTATTACGTCTTTCAGCAGAATGTTTGAATCTAATCGACAACAAGATAACAAGGAATTCATTCAGAATAGCATTAGATCATGTGAATATAAATATGTTGTGCCAGAACATTATGTTCAAAAGATTTCTAAAAATTGTGATGCTAGGAGTCACTTGATTGATATCATTGGCGTTATACTACATGAATATCTATCGACTGAAGTATGGGATCTTCCACTCGAATACTCAGCTTCTCTTCAACAATCTGGAGAAGATGGAGAAATAAGTTTGCATTTTTTTCATGATAATGCAATGTTACACCAGGTTTTAGATAATAACGTTTGTTACTTTTTCTTTGATAAATATTTATTATTGTTCCCATGGACTGAAGATTCATAAATATGCAGTACTGATTTTAAACTTCCTTTACTCAATAGGTTATTATTGAGGGGATTGGCATATTTAGTATCTGCCTCAGCAAAGAATTTTCAACGTCTGGATTCCTTCAATCTTCGCTTTATAGGTTGCTTGAAAATGTTATTTGCTCAAATTTCCACGTCAGAAGAGCATCTGATGCTGTTTTACTGGCTATCTCTGCTGCTCATGGCTGTCCAACTGTGAGTACTGATGGCGCAGTTCTCATTTGGTGTAGATGTTTTGAGTAGTAAACGTTACTGTATAAAATGGTTTCAGGTGGGACACTTAGTATTAGCAAACTCAGACTATGTGATTGATTCAATATGTCAGCAACTACGCCACTTAGATCTCAACCCTCATGCGTCGAATGTTCTTGCTTCCATGCTTTCTTACATTGGCGTTGCTGATAAGATTTTGCCATTGTTGGACGAGCCGGTATGACTTCGTTGGTTTGGGGGAATTATTATTGCTATTTACATTTTGTAAATGGTGTTTTCTTCAAGAAATATGGTAATTTCCTTAATTTATTCTATCTATAACTCCTGTGATCTGATGCAGTAGACTTGTGCAGATGCGCACAGTCTCTATGGAACTTGAAATTCTTGGTAGACATCAGCACCCAAATTTGACCATCTCCTTCTTGAAGGTCTCTCTGATAATCAAAATTTTATCTTAATTTGGATTTTGAGATAGTTCTCATTGATAACTGCCTGGTTGAGAAAATTAGACATTTTGGTGGTATGATTTTGCGATATATCCTTGTGTTTTCAAGTATCATCCTGGAATGTTTGTCTTTTTTTATATCGAACCAACTTTTAAGCTGATGTACCAGATGCTGTTTGTTGAAATGTTGTATAATGATCCGTTTTCATGTTTTTGTTTGCTTAGGTAGTTGCAGAAATAGCCAAGGCATCCAAACGCGAGGCCAGTACCCTACCCAATCAAGTGGAGTCATACAGGAAAGTTGTCGACTCTATTGTGTTGAATGAAGAGCAGAGTGCAGGAAAGTATGCTGACCATTGCATTTCATAGGATCATAGGATCACAAACTTAGAAACATTGAGATCTGGAAAATCAATCTTTATTTCTCTTCGATCTTTGTAAAATATAGTATGCATCATTCATTATCTAGTTTATCGATAAATGTGGCAGGTGATACACCTTCTTACAAGTGTTTCGTCTCGTAGTTTATCTAAAAGTAACATAAAACGTTGGGCAACTGAGAGGCTTGAAGGCCAGCTTTACCTCACTCTTGTTACTTCTCTAATTTTGTGGATTAGAGAATGTCTTATTAGCTTATGGAAAAGGGAAATAGTTCTGCATTTTGTTAGTTCTGCATATGAAGCATACATTTTTACTTAAGGTTTAACACAGTTCAATCTGTGTTGTTTGATGATAACATGTTGTCATGTGTTATCCATGTCATCTTGTCAAGATTAATAAGAATGCTAAAAGTATGGGGATAAATATGAATCAATATGGAATGACATTCTACTTAGCAAGCTGAACGGATAAAAAGCATCAAATTCCTGGTGTTATTTGAAAAATTAGTGAAGAAACCAGTGCTTCTTGTTACGATAAAAAAGACATCCTCTTCCCAAAGCCCTGTATAGTTTGTGTCATGGACACGATTAAGCCTTGTAAAAAAACTGAATACTGATTGACAAAATTAGAAAATGGTCTCTATTTATTATGATCCTGACAAATAGGTGAACTGGTTGCTTTTCCGCAAATAAGAGTTAAGATGACATCAGTGTACAAAACACACAAGGGACAAAAAGAAGCAACTTCTCTCTACACAAATACTGCAACGACTAGTTTTGATCCTTATACTAGAGTATCAACAATGTTCTTAAGCAGGATGAATTAGTTGTTCACGAAAGATTATGTTAGGACACGCATGATTACCTGAAGACATGATGAGTTTATTGGAGTTGGGTTTTATGTTAATATATTAACGGTGTCTTGTTCTATCCAGAAACAGACAGTCAAATTTGGTCCAGTGAGGCTGATAAACAAGTACATGAATGTGAATCAATTCTATTCAAGTTGAATGACTCCAGAAGATATCGACAAATAGTTGGATCTATTGCAGGGTCATGTCTAGTTGCTGTAACTCCATTAATTTCTTCTTCTGACCCAGCAGCATGCTTTATTGCTCTAGATGTAGTTGAGGTATAGTTCTGATTTCAAGAAAATTTGGACTTATCTATTGATGTACATTTTAGGACTATTTATTCGTCTTATTGACCGGACTCCAAATGTTATGGTCCTACTTGATTATACTATCAGAATACAAATTAGTCAGGCTAAGGGATCTTCACCCACAAAACCCATTTCCCAAACTTGGGATGATAGACCCGAGTCACCATTTTCATCGTATAAGCTTTGGTCCCAAATATGAAGTGTCTATTTTTTTTATCTAATAAATCTTATATGCATTAGATACGATTATTTATTTTTCTATATTATCTTAAAATCCATTGCAAATGTTATTTAATTATAGTGGCATCATGATGATGTGATCGAGTAATCAGTTTCATGACCTTTGTGTTTGATGTCAGAAGGTACTTCTTTGTGCATCGCATGCAGGCTATTATCTGCAAAATATTATCAAATCTGTAAAGATATTATTTAGATAGGATAATAATTAAATATTTAAGTTAGTTATTATTTTAATTTTAGAGATGGTCTTTTGGATTAGATTAGTGAGAAAGCATGTGATTAATTTATCTACAAGTACGTGCACTCTGGCGTTTAGTTTTTTCAAGGAATAATAATTATTTTTGCTTCCCAAAACTACATGTTATCAGAGCTAGGTTTCGATAGTCCTTTTCTTCATGGCTAAAACAGCATTGACAGGAAGAAACCATAGTTCGCCGAATAGCTAATCTGAAACATCTTCTGAAAGTACCAACTCAATGGCGTTAGGTTTTATCCGGTAAAAGGTAGTCTACAGATTATTGTTCACAAACTCAATGGGAAGAGCTGCCTCGAGTGGACAATCCACGAAGTTTGCGATTGGTGGAAGAGGAAAATTGGGGCATTTGACAGGGGAGACAAAACGACGGGCAGATATGGGTCCAACCCTAAAAAATGTGCGTTTGAAAATTCTCTATCACCTCCTGGCTTATTAATTAGATGGAAAGAAAGCCTTATTTGTTTCTACCCACTGACAAAGAAGTTTGGTAAACTGTCCGAGATTTTTAGTATAATTTGGATAACTAGTTGCAGATTGTTCGTCAAAGCTCTTGCTATTTCAACAAAATAGAGTTGCTGCAAAAAAAACATCATTTGGACATGATGTGGGCATCAGTCTTTTCCGCTAAGGTTCCTAATTCTCTTTAGGGTGAGGCTATCCTTTTTGCAACTTATCTCATAAATCGATTACCTCGTTAAGATTTTGAACATCGAGACTCCTTTAGATATTTCAATAAATATTATCCAACTAATAGGTTTTATTAAATATTACCTTTAGAGATTTTTCGTTGTACAGCTTTTGTGCACATTCATAAACCTAGCCATGGAAACCTTGATCTCCAGGCTCCAAAGTGTGTATTTGTTGGCTATGCATTTAATCAGAAAGGTTACAAATATTTTGACCTGCTGATAAAATGGTTGTCACCATGGATGTAACTTTTTTCGAAAACAAATTTTTTTCCGATACTCATCTTCAAAGGGGGGAGAGAATTGAAGATTCTGGACAATTACACTTCGATTTATAATTTATTTGTGTCTCCTTCAACCATGGTTATACCTGATCTAGAAAGTGAGAAACCAGCTGAAAGTGGAAACCTGGTGGTAACAAACACAAGGGTGATACAATTTGACATTGCCTACTCACGACGGGATACAACTAAAAAAAGGGAAATCAGATTATCCGCTGCATTATCATTATCTGAGCTAGATCCTTAGTCCAGAAGTCCTATATCTGATTTAATGAATTTATTGACTTAGACATACCCATTGCTTTTCGAGAAGGTGTAAGATCATGTACCAAACACCCCTTGTCCAACTATATATCATACGATAACCTCTCACCCAACCTTTTTGTTTTTACCTTACAACTCTCTTGTTTGAAGATGAGGTGCACAGGATGCTCCAACGGTTTCAGGGTGGAAAGTGGCTATCTCGAGGGGGATGAGATCTCTTGAAAAAAACCAGACATGGGAGATGGTTGACTTGCCCAGAGGAACGACAACTGTGGGATGTTATTGTGTTTTCACAATGAAATACTAGTTAGATGAGTCACTTGAGAGGTATAAGCGATGCTAGCTGCCAAAGGATTTACTCAAACCTACCGAAACAACATTATATTGATTAATAAAATAATTACAAAAAAGCGAACCAAAGGTCCACATAAAAACGATATGAATCCACAATCAAAATAGATTAACATAGTGCTAAATCATAATCTCTATACAAATTTGAGATGGAAAACGATTTGAACTCTACAATCTTGGAACTCCAGCATGAAAACCTGAATTTAATTTGTCCCATCACTCCTTGATTGAATCTTCTGGATCTACAAAGATCATCATATTCCTTCTCCATCCACACTGACCAACTCAAACAGTGAACCACCATCCGCCTCGAATAGATCTCAAGTTGATCTTGGAGATACCCAAATCAAGCCAAACTCCGCCAAAGCTTTAAACCAAGACAACTTCAAAAAGGACAATGCAGCAGCACCTTGATTGGTCTTTATAACAATTGTATGTAAAAAAACGTATTTCCAAATGGAGCTTTGGAAAAAGAAGTATACATGGATGCGCCTCCTACATTCGAGGAAAGATTTGATTTGAAAGCAATTCCCGAGGGCCTGGTTTTGGAGGTTTTCTCAATTTTCCAGAATCAAGGGAACACTCAAGGGAAAGCTGATCATACCATGTTTATAAACATGCATGCGATGGCAAGAGGCGGTACTGATTTTCATGTGGATGATATAATCCTCACCGGATATGATCTGCGTGAGATGGACGGACTAAAACATCGCAAGCATCAAAATTTGAGATCAAAGATTTGGGCCATCTAAGATATTTTCTTGGGATAGAAGTGGCTTGATCAAGGAAGGGAATTGTTATGTCACAACAAAAGTATGTCCTTGATCTGCTCAAAGAAACAGATATGAATGGACGTAGACCATCAGGCACCCCCCAATTGATCCCAATTAGAAACTTGGAGATGACAAAGGTCTCTCGGTTTCAGAAGTTGATAGGGAAATGATTTACTTGTCACATACACAATCGGATGTTGCATTTGCTGTGAATCTAGTAAGTCAGTTTATACATCCACCCTGTGAGAAGCATCTTGATGTAATCTATCGAATCTTCAGATATTTGAGAAGTGCCCTGGGGAAAGGTTTATGATTTAAGAAAATTACACAAAAGAATATTGACGCTTACACTGATGCAGATTTGGCATTTCAATCATCAATTGGAGATCTACTTAAGGCTATTGTACGTATATGTTTGGGGCAAATTGGTAACATGGCAGAGTAAGAAACAAAATGTGGTCGCAAGAAGCAGAATAATCATGCTATGGCTTATGGTGTCTGTGAGATGTTGTGGTTGCATCGAATCCTAGAAGAGCCGGAGATACCAATAGACATGCCACTGGAACTTTACTGGGATAGCAATGCTGCCATTAATATTACTTAGAACCTATTATAACATGATTTTACATGTTGAAATTGACATTTATTTTATGAAGAAGATTGACTGACCGCTATTTGTATGCCATTTGTTCCAACAATGCAACAAATAGCTAATATTCTCTCCGAATGACTGTTCAGACCTAATTAGCAAGTTGGGTATGATTAACATCTGTGCTCCGATTTGAGGGGTGTCAAATATTATCAAATCTAAGATATTATTTAGATAGGATGATATTTAAATATTTAAGTTAGACATTATTTTAAATTTTAGAGATAGTGTTTTAGATTATATTAGTTTGAAAGCTTGTGATTAATTTATCTTTTAGTACATGTACTCTGCTATTGGTGCTTCATCATTTTTTCTTCCCAAAACTGCATAAGCCATTCCTCACACATTCTCCAGAGTGCTTGAAAACTTTTGTTATATATGTAACAAATGTCAATGATACTTTCTTAAAGGGTATGAGAGATTACATTCGTCAAGCTACGTTATCTTGCTCTTCTCAGCCCTAAGAGTTGTTTCTTCTTTTCTTTGTTTCCTAGGATGGCATCAAAGCACTTACCAAAATGGAAGAAGCCTACAAGCATGAGAAAGAAATTAAAGAAGTGATTGAGCAATTCATTCAGTCCCATTCATTCCATGGACTTCAGGATAATTTGGATGCTGCTAAGGATGAAACTGGGGAGAACAGATTGCTTCCTGCAATGAATAAAATTTGGCCATTCTTTGTGTCTTGTTTCCAAAATAAGAATCTATTGGTGAGTGCTTGTACTAATCGTAGATTTTATCTCATAATTATCAGTTTTTATCTGCGGCATGATGATTTGTTTAAAAAATTTATGAAGCTTTAGCATGATGAAATAGTTTTATCTCAAGGTCTGATCCTCTATTTTGAATGCAATAGTTTTTTAAACAAAGATTTCAGAAGTACTGTTAGTTTGTAATGAACTTGAAACTCATGGTGATTTGTTCACAGTTTTTTTCGGAAAAAAAAATTGGAATTCCTGAAATTTTTTTGGAAAATGTGATGTATGTTTAGTTTTATTTTCCGAGGAGTTATTTTTTTAAACTAATGTTGTGTGTTGTAAGAATGTGTAAATTTAGTGACATTTCTCACTGCAGATATTACACTATTTAAGTCTGTATTGTGCTAATGTTGTGGTTATAGGTATATAATTTCTATATATAATGTGAGGGTATTTTTGAAATTTTAGAATATGATTTATCAGATTAGAATATATAGGATATAATAAATACAGATGTTGGGGAGTGGTGAAAAATTAAACAAACATCGATTATTTTGGGAGATGGTAAACGGGAGAGGATAATATGTTTTTTGAGAAGAATTGTTCTCATGTCTTGGAATCTTGTCAAATTTATCATTTAACTAATACCGCAGGCAATTCGAAGATGCTGTCAAGCAATCAGTACCACAGTTCAAATATGTGGAGGAGACTTCTTTTCTCGTCGATTTCATTCTGATGGGGCCTACTTCTGGAAACTTCTAAACACGTCGCCATTACAGAAGAAGCCCATCTCAAAAAATGAAAGAAAACCAATGCAACTTCCATATAGGAGCGGTGCCATGTCATCCGAAGATCCTATGTCCGAGCTATCTAACCTGAAAGCCCAGATATCGATTCTTGATATGATTTCAGACTTAGCTAGTGACAAAAAAAGTGCTTCGGCCTTGGCTTCACACGCAGTATTGAAAAAGATCAGTGGTGTAGTTGTAGGGATAGCATGCAGTGGGGTTAAAGGTCTTCAAGATGCTTCTGTAAAAGCCCTTGCAGGACTAGCATGTATCGACCCTGATCTTATATGGCTTCTTTTGGCTGATGTATACTACTCGACAAAGAAAGATTTACCATCTCCACCTTCGGAGTTCCCGGAAATTACTGAATTACTGCCTCCACCGTTGGGGAAAGAGTATCTTTACGTGTTGTATGGAGGTCAGAGTTATGGTTTTGACATTGATTTCACCTCTGTTGAATGTGTTTTCAAAAAATTGTGTGCGCTAGTGTTTGCAGAGCAGATGTATTCTTAAGATTTTTCGGTAAAGATGGATTATATTTTTATGCAGTATAGCGTTCTAATTTCACACATTTACGACTGCTAACAAACAGATGCGATGTAAATTAGAAGTAGTCAAACAATGTGGTGTTGACATCAATGTGCATGTTATTTTGTAACGTTCTTTTTATTTATATATATATCTATATCTATACTATACATATTATAAAAGTGTGAACCAAGGTCAAAGTTTTTCTATTGTGTACTGTCAACTTTGTCCTTAATTTGTACATACAGGATAAATTTAGTGAGGATATTTTTGTAAAATCAGTTATTATGATCAGGACAAAATTGTCAAACTACATTTATGCTAGATAATGATCAAGTTGCTAAGAAAGTTGAAACTCTAAAATTATTTGATTTTTATTTTCTTGTACATGAATTGAACAAATTTTTTTCACAAAAAATATTAATTTGAAAAGATTGAAATACCGAAATACATTGGTTTTATTTGCTTATAGATGAAGTGAAAAGAATTTTTTCACAAAAAACTTAATTTGTAGATTTTTTCACAAAAAAGTTAATTTGTAGAAGATTAAATACCAAAATTCTTTAGTTTTATTTGCCTGTAAATAAAGTGAAAATATTTTTTTCACAAAAAAATTAATTTGTATAAAGATATGATGTTAAATATCTTTTATTTTACGTTAATTAAGATTAATTATTTTAAAACGAATAATTAAACTAGTGAAGCCAAATAATTAAACTAATTTTCTTTTTGTTTTAACAGGGTTGGTGTCGTGAAAAAAGTTCGACATTTAATTACATTTACAAAATGATACAAGAATTAT